>NW_007578343.1:47533-108570 GCF_000690725.1 Stegastes partitus
TATTTGGTTCACATCATAGCAGAAATATGCTGAAGTGTTTTATCAAAGAGTTTTCATCGTAGCGTTTGAGGCACAGAACTCAATTCTGTAATATACACAAAGGCAGCATCAATCCACAGTTGAGAGTTGGGCCCAGTGATTCGGAACCCAGTCACTTTTCGTGTTGGAATCAGTGTTGTTGTTTTTTTTACTGGAGTCATAGTTTCATTTAAAGTCTTTAGTTGTTGTTGCTATCCTGGATGAAAAAGAAAAAGGGTGGGGACATGCAGAAGATGGTTTTCTTTAACCTGAATCATGGGAAAAGGAAAGTGATTGGATCCCAAGAACATGGTTCCAACTTTCAGCTGTGTGGTTTCTCTACTCTTGTCTATATTACTAAATTAAACTTATAATCCTCCAGTGCACTGATGTTAGACCTGTGCCAAAATGTGAAAGTTTACTGTGATGTGAGCCAAAAAAACAAGTGAAATGTGACGTGAAAATTTGAGATAAAACCTTTTTTTTGACATTTTATTATAGGTCTATTATCAAATAGTTTGTGAAACAACAATAACAATGACACTAACCAAACTTAATCTCATTGTCGTCTAATTAACGCGTACCTAACGCGGGCGTGTCACTGCTCAGAAGTGGCTTTTCAGTGGCGTCAACAGTCTGCAGCAAGTTCGGCATCATCAGACAGAATTATCGGCTGAAACTCCAGCATTTGACAGTGTTGACGTGGCATCTCGGCGCCGAAATCCACAGCACAACTGGGAGTGGAGAGTGACGATAATAACTTCGCTCCGGGTGGAACATGGGCTGAGCGCCTACAGGTGGATGCTGGGGAGGCAGCGCGACTGATGAAATGCTGTATGAGCAGCAGCAGCAGCAGCGGCAGCAAGTGACAGCATTGTTTTCAGGTGAGCCGTGTGGTAGCTGACACGCAGCAAAACATCGAGCTGACGGCATACGAACACCAACATTATGAAAAGGCTCCACCGGATACATGTCGCAGTGAAAAGACTGTGACATTTGAGTATAGAGGAGAGCTACAGCTGACTGACTGAACTAGTTTTCGGGCTTTGCTTCATCTGCTAACCACTCCGGTGTATTCTAGCTACCAGGAACTTCAGCATGATGAAATGCAGTCACATACTGTAAGCCCCTTAAACTCCTATTCTTTTGATTCTATGTTAGCTCGGTTGTCAAGTGGAGTGGAGGCACGCAATGGTAAGTGGCAGAGAAATATGAGCAATTTGTCTACAGTAGGAAAAAAAAAAAAGGAGAAGCAGGTATCACAATGTCAAGGCGCATTTCAACAGTCTGTTTCAGTCAGCTTTTATACTGCATTCTTTTCTCTTTTGACCTGACAATTATTGTACCTCAGCCAAGCATAGTAACTTTTTAGGGTTTTTTTTTAAAATGGTAGATTTAGAGATAGATAACAAGAAGACAGAACAGCTGCCTAGTGTCACTACAGGGCTGAGCTACAGTGTAAAACGTATAATATTTTACATTAAAAGCATGCAAAATAGTTAGATGCTCAGGGTGTTGCTCACAAGGTGCAGAAAGCAGCTGGAGATTCGTGTTTAGCATTTGCACGTGTATATTTGAACCCAATCTGTGATCTATTCTCAAGTAGTTTTGTTGCATAAAAGCGTACAATTGAACCTGAAAAACACCAACTGAAAGGAAAATAAACAGTGGTAGAAATGGCACAATGCAACAGATTCCCCTAACTCCAGTCATTTGGGTGAATGTGCTGTGGTTTCTGCATAGACTGTATATAAAAGATGCTGGTATAGCGTGCATTACAACAGCATCCCTACACATCCTCCACTGTTCTTTTTACGTGTGAAGTCAAAGGAATCTCAGGAGTCATATGGTGTGAATGCAGGCCAGAGAATAAAAAGAACAGGCCACCAAAAACCAACGTGTGGACCAACGTAGCTTCTGCACCTTCAGTGTGAACTTGCATCAGGAATGAATGGTTGAGAAAAAAAGAGAGGATTCAGAGAATGGAGAATGTGACAAAGAAAAGATGAGGAGCAAGAAAGAAGTGTGACATCATGACAAAATAATAAAATAGTGATGAAGCAAGAGCTGATCTCGTGGAGTCATATTTAGTAACGAAATGACGCGAGGATTTCAGTGCGAGGATTAAATAGTAAAACACCAAGAGGCCCTGTAACTCCGTCTTCTGCTCTCTCTCCTACCTCCTCCTCCCTCTTCTTTTTTTCTGTCCTTCCCCTCACTCTGATGTTTTTTTCTTTTTTTTTTTTTTATCCAAGATGCTGACATACAAGAGAGTTAAGAAGAGAATACGGGGTACACTGAGGAATGACAAGAGCAGAGAGGACTGTGAGAGGAAGAAAGTGGATGAAAAGCCTGTGCTGCCGCAGCTTCAATGTTTAATGTAGCAGAGTCATTAAAAGTGGGCGAGTCACCTCGGCTCCATGTGGGAACCCATTACACCAGATTGGCTTATAGTAGGAATAGAATCCATTTTTCTACTGCCCCCCTCTCTCTCTCTCTCTATCTCTCCCTCTCTGCTCCTTCCTTTCTTGTGAACACTGGCAACCTAAAAGGGAACGATCAGTAATTAGCGAGGTGATAGTCATGCAGAAGCATGGCGCAGTGTGGCGACTGAAAATTTAAGGCATTTTCTCCAGATAAGAAAAAGATTGCCTTTGCAGTCACTCAAGAGACAAGGAGAGGCAGAGAGAGTTCAAGAAAAGAGAGGGAGCGGGGAAGAAGGAAAGAAGAAAGGATAGAAAGACTTGGGGCTTATCTTTCCTACAGGCTTCAGATGCATGTCAACACATGAAAGGAGGCCTCAACTCCTACTAACACTGGCTGACACGTTTACTGTAACACACACACACACACACACACACACATATACACACAGCAGCAGCATGCAGTCAGCAATGAAAGACTTTACAGCCCCGGCTCTCTGTAGTGCTTGTAAATCTCTGAGTAGTTCTCCAACATGTTCTGTAGGTACAGGGAAATTTGCATAAACATAAACATTTGTATTCATAAGGCACTCGTATGTGTGTACACTCCGACACGTAAACACAACAAAATCTTTGTGCTTCTGCGCTTGTGAGGACCCTCGGTGGCGTAATGCATCCCTCAGCCCCTTGCCTTTTCCTGTTTCTAATCTTTGCTAAACAGCACTTGAAAAAAAAAAAAAAAAAAACAGGGCTCCGACACCCACACCTTTCTAAACGCTACATCCCCGGTTTGTAACACAGGCTTTTCTGTTATGAATACGGAGTCTCAAAGCACAAGCCGGGATAATGTTGATGAAATCATCGCGGCTGTTTTTCACTCATCGGAGACTTCTGCGCTTTAGAGCCGTTGTGCAACTGAATTAATCTGATGTGTAAAATTGGTGGAGCCTGCTTTAAGGTTAGACAGCCGCGCACTTTGTTGACTCAGTCGTTCAGCTCTGACCTCGTCCTTATTAGCTTTTTATAGCTCGATGGTAATGACACACTGCTGTTAGTATTTAGAGACTGCTGTTAATATTCACGTGGTCAAAGGATGTTGCTTAAAGATGGCTGCTGGTGAAATCAAGTTCGTCAAATCTTCCATGTGGTGTTTTTTTTTTTAAATGCTTTTAATGAGCAAATTAAGCTGTCATGCTGTGGATGAGCGTTTCCACACTGGACCTGTAGCATTCAGATGACAATATCAAACACACGGATTGGATGCTGGACTGCAGTTTCATACAGAATGACCCTACAGTAGCAATCCTGTCAACTTGAAGGGTGGGACTTCCTGTATCATTCTTCAGGCTTGTATTGGCTAAATCCATCCAACCCCAAGATTACAAACTTGCAGTTGTGTAATGTGGAGTGACTTTGCAGTGTTGGAGCAGAGTGAGCTGGTGTGCTCGAGCTGCAGTGAGGGAGGGGTTTCATAGATCAAGGCAATCTAAAGGAAGCACTGGTTACATCTAAGCCATTTTCAGGTAGGGAAGGATTTAATGGTTCTAAACTTTTAACAATGACACTCAAAAGCTGAGTTTTTAGGGCTTTGACATACAAAACGTAGGTTGATTGAGGTTTCTAGTAACATTTGAAATAGTATGATAAAGCAGGAGGAGAGATGGGGATATGGCAGTCCACCCAGCCAGGAGTTCAACTGTAAATCATCAGGCTTTGATTGTAACCCGTCCATGAGGCTCGTGGGGCAGGTTTTTCAACAATCACAGCCTTCATTTTCAGGTGAGGACAGTCTCTCCAAAAAAAAACGTCCCCATTCTCATATTGCAAAACTGAAACTGCTTCTCACAAAGAGACCAAACGATGTGCATTACATTTTGTTGCTGCATTGCTGGTTTACACTGTGATGAATGGAGTCGCAGCGTTCTAGCGTCGTCTGAGCATAACTCCCTCATTAACCTCGTGGTTCTAGCTCTATGAAGATGGAGGGAATCCATTTAGCCCGGCTCGGCTCGACGCAGAAATACACTGAAACGCACAGTGACATTGTTGTGGGGTGTTTCTGAGCACTTTGGCCCATGCTGGGAATGCAAACACTCACTCCAGCACATGGAAGTAACACATATCACAGCACAGATATGACATCACACATGCATTCAACAAAACCACATAAGTCACACACACACACAGAGCCTGGCACAGTCTGGCACACAGTCAGACGAGCATATTTCATAGCGGTTACGACTATGGTGGGAATTTACTTGAATAGTAAAACACACACGAACATGCGCATGTAGAAACATTTTTCAGCAGCAGGAACCACGCTGTGAATACTCATACACCAGCACACACTGTCACTTGAATCCCTGCAGCTGAATAAGAGCACATTTAAAAGGCATTATTTGTTGCCAGTGGTAACACACACACACACACACACACACACACACACACACACACACACACACAATATAACCAGTTTTGTCACCAGAAGCTTTCTATTTAACATCTCTATCTCTTCATTACTTTTGCACATGCACACACAATCATAGCCAGAGTACATGCGTGGTGGTGTCTATGGCAGCTCTGCATGTAGCATCTCTATTACCTCGCAGCAGTGTTATGCCATTCTGCACAAGCTGTGCTGTCTAATCCAGTTAGGCGTGTCGCAGCTGAGGTTTCTTTCTAAGCGAACAGCAAGTTTAAACGGCCACATAAAGGCCTTACTACGACAGGGATTAGCCACTTTTAACCATTTACGGGATTACTGGCGGTATTGAACGCAGCCCTCCCTGAAGGTACAAAGCCACTGGGGGTTTGGTTCCTTTACTGTTCGTAATTGAATGCTAAGCTATCGCTCAGAGGATGTCATTACAGCTCTGCTGAATATCTGAAGTATTGTGTTTGACGGGAAATTACACAACAGGAAGGGAATATTATCAGAAATAAGAAGCGAAGCTCCTCAAAAAGAACATGCAGCATCTTTTTTGGTTGGTAATCCTCACATACACACAGCTTTCTTCCTTACCTTTGTTTGACCAGGAAGTCAAAAATCTCTTCTACAAGAGCAACAAGTTGGCAGCTGTACAAACTCATACGGTCCTCTCTTCCTATGCAACTAACATTTTGGAGGGAAACGTGTTTGTTGTATTTGTCTGCGATGTATCACAAACGCATTTTTGCTTAATTGTTGCTCATTTTCAGCCCAACAATACAATGAGGTGGTAATTGTCATCTTAATCCAGAAAATGGAGGAGAAGCTTCACAGAGGTTGTAAAACCACATACAAACCTAACCATGTAGTTTTGGTGCCTAAACCTAACAATGAGTGAAAAATGAAGCTAAACAATAAGTAAAAGCCAAACTTGGGTATAACGGTACCGGTCCCATGTGTGACGCAAACCTCTTAAGTCCTGTTGCTAAATTGTGCTGTCTCTCCTTTTGTCTCCTTTAAAGTTTTTCTTCATACCTTTCAGAGAGAAACTGCCTTTAAAAAGAAAGAACAAACAAACATCAATAAGAATGTAGTTTTGTGGTATAGGAAGGTCATTTTTGGGAGATGTGGTTGACTCACAACATAATAACATTTAACATATACAACAGTTTATACAAAGTCTATGATAAAAAACACAAAAACAATGAAATGCTGTTTTTGAAACACAGCAGCATTTCATTAAAAACAGCCGCATGCCTCCTTGATCACAGTGAAGGTAAATTCATCAATAGGTCCAATTTTTCTGCCTCTATTGTTCATTCTGAACCCCTCATTGTTGTTTCTTTATACACTGATAGTTGTGTATTTGTTCTACTCTCAAACAGCTCTGGTGACACTACAGAAGGATGAACTCACTGGTGGTGTGGTGTCCATGGACGCCCGTTTGACTACCATATGCCAGAATGGCTACTTGAAACTATGCGTAACATTAGTCTGTCAAAGAAACTTCCAGTCCTTTTAGATGACAGTACCAAGGCAGATTCTTTGTATGTTTCATCATTGTCGTCTCTGAAATACAACCTGCAGAGTGTGGTACAATGAATGCATTCACCAAAAACAAATAAACACACCAAACGAGATTCTAATGAAGTAAGTCATTATGAGAACTCAAGTATTTTGATCCCATTTTGCTTTCCTAAAATCTCCCAGTTGAGATCACATTTATCATCATGATAGCCTAAATAGTGCTACTACATGCTGTAACTCTGGAGGCTGAATGAATGGACGTGTCTGTGAAGATTCTCAGTCATCCAGGTCGTGGTTGTTCTTATGGGTTAATCCTAGCAACTGGACTTGCTTGAGTTCCTTGAAGACGTTCCACCTCTCATCCAAGAGGCTTCATCACTTCTGACTGACTAGTTGGGAGTTCCAGATACTTATATCCTTAAGGAGCCATTAACACCTGAGTCTTCAAGGAACTCAAGCAAGTCCAGTTGCTACGATTGATCCATGAGAATGAATGAATGGACGCACCTGAGGTATATGTAGTCCCTTTGCCCAAAATGGTAAAGTCTTTCAGTCATACATTCTGAGCAAGCATATAGAGTAATCTATCTAAAACTGATGCAAATGTACAGCATCAGATTTAGACATCTGAGTTTCTTCTTTGGTACGCATGTTGCTGGTTCATGGTCCCATCATGATCTAAAAATACCAGACGTAAAAATCCAACTTCATATAACAATCCTCCATGCTAACACAAGTATGATGACTGCATGTTGGTATTTACCCATAAAGACACTTGTCTGTTTGCGATGACTGGACTTGGTACAGTGGAAATGGTACCATGGTGAAAGAGGAACAGGTGCAAAAAGATGAGAGTTCCATGTAAATGAGGTAACTCAAGGCGAGGTGCTGGCATTTCAGAGCAAACAGCATCTCTAATGGCTTGTCACAAGTGACGGGGTGAAAAATGATTAATCACCGCTGCCTCTGACTAAGCTAAAGTCCAGTTGCTCGCAGTGCACTAAAAATGCAACTCTGTGCGTCATTGTTGCTCTTGCGTACGAGACCTTTTTCCTCCAAGTCCTTACCATTAAATGTATGATTTTATATTTGAGCACACGCACCTGCGTTAGGAGCTGAAATATATCCGAGAATGCTTTAGATACAATTGAAAGTCTAAGAGATGAGGAGTACCTTGAACAACATCTGCCCAGTGCGTCATCACAGAACTAGCGTAGAAAAGTAAGGGGTTTTCCAAACGAGAGCAAAGCAGCAGTGTCCTCCCTGCATACTGTTATCCTGTAGTAAAGGTGTCATTAGTAAATTAGCAGTGTGGCTGATTGATATTGTAATAGGCTAATCAATAACACTGCAATCCCCTCTGGTTACTCATGCATACACTGCAGCACCGGCCAAGTTTCCATCTCTCCCTCCACCTCCTGCTTACACTATTTTTATTAAGCTATTTCTCATTTTGCTGACTACATTACCGCCGTATCTCTCCTGCAATGGCCCTGCTCTGCTGCTGTCACCCTTTAAGTCTCCGAATCCACAGAGTTTAGACTTAGGTATATTTACCATTATGAAACTGATAAAACAAACATAAAAGATAAAAAAAAAAAACTCCTTTGGGTTTACTAAAACATCTCACCTCGAGAAGGAGAACTCACAAATGATAGACAAATAAATCTCATCAAAACCCTTCCAAACACAGGGAAGGACAGAACAAACATCACAAATGATGAATGACTGAAATAAAGAGCTAATGTAGAAAACAAACGGCCCAAACATTGCACAGGTGGACTGTTTTCAAACTGCCTTTGTCTGAATCATGTGTTTTATAACTTAACTTTGCGCAGACTGCAGGAAAGAAGTAAATAAAGTGAATGAAAGGTATTAAGTGAACAATATTTTTTAAGATGGTAGCTGGGAAAACTTACACTTTTATGAATAAAAGTCATTGTGACAAGTGTGTTCTACTGACTTTAAGCACAACAAATGCTGCTTACAGCAAATGTGTTGGAAAGAAATTGGCCAAACTGCCCTCATTCTTTAATTGTAATGAATTCTAATATATATTCAAATTCTGATAAGCCTTTTAAGGAAGTAGGTAACGTTGTAGAGGATTGAGGAGCCCATCCTTGCAAACAGCTGAAACTTGTTTTTATTTTCTTGGTCTTTCTCTTTCCTATGTTTTGTTGTTGATGCTGTTGTTACTGCCTGCGTGACCTTTTCCTAACTGAGACTTTTAATAACCTAACTTCACCCTTAGCTGAGGCTATTATATTAGGTTTGCTGAACCCATGCAAAGACAGAATGTAAAAATTAGTCTGCACTGCAGTGGGTGTCACCTTGAGTTATTCTTTGGTGTAAAATGCGTGGCCATTTTTCAAAAAACACTCATTCAGATGTTATCAGCCCATTAAATGGCCCGTTATCATCGCACATCATTCCCTTCCATATGGGCCTTCAGGGACTTTCTCCACCTTCTAGTGGGCCAGAAGGTGTACTATCATCCATTCTGATCATCGATGAGCAGAAAGTAGTCCTGTTGACAAATTACTACTCCATGCAGTCATGTAAAAGAGTTCATGGAGTCACACTAGCAACACACAAAGCAAACACAACACGTGAAGAGTAGTGACAAAGTTTAGCCAAAACTAGGTAGCTTTGGTGAATAAAGCAAACGCAGACTAAGCACACATTCAAACAGCGTGAAAAGCAGCCAGTTAAAGCAGATTTCAATTGAAATGATGGACAGGGGCTGCAAGGTGGCTCGGTGGTTAGCATCATTGCCTCGCAACAAGAAGGTCATCAGTGAGGACACCTGGGATCTTTCTGTGTGGAGTCTCCATGTTCTCCCCGTGCAGTGTGGGTTCTCTCCAGGTTCTCCAGCTTCCTCCCACAAGTCCAAAAACATGCTGAGGTTAATTGGTGATTCTAAATTGTCCGTAGGTGTGAATGTGAGTGTGCTTGGTTGTCTGTCTCTAACTGTAGCCCTGTGATAGACTGGTGACCTGTCCAGGGTGTCTTCGCCTTCACCCTGAGTCAGCTGGAACAGACTCCAGCCCCCCCATGACCCTAGTGAGGATGAAGCGGTGTATAGATAATGGATGATGGACAGGACTCAAATTCAACACTACTGAGTGAATGTCTGCTGACTTGCACCACCGCCAGCCCCTCTAGCCTCGAAATGCTGGCTTTTGTTCCACAACATTGTGGTCTACCATCACTAAACGGGGTGAGAACGACCCACTGAGCAAACAAGAAGGTGGACGAGGTTCCTACCTGCCTGTATGTATGGGAATGACGTGCAGTGGTCCCATCAGTCAGGTGGTTTTCCGACTACAAACGTAATGCAGATATGTCAGCACATCCTTTCTGGAGGTCACCTTAAGTGATTCCCTGCATGGCCAAACTTAATGAAACATCTACTTCCTATTCAGAGCATTTTATTGCTTTCTAACGCTACGATTGCATTCTAATAACACAGATCCAGGACTTTTCCCCTCTTTCTCAGGCATGTGACCATCAGCATTGCTGGCATGCTGCGCTAAAGGTAGAAGTCGCCTTTTCAATAGATGAATAATAAACGTTCTTTTTTCGTACATCAGACAACAATATCTGACATGTGATGCCTGTGATATGATTTGGACGCACGCAGTGGGGGAAGAGCAGCCGTCGATTTTATAAATAGCCTGGTTTTAAGATGTAAATCAGATACAGTCAGGCTCTTATACAGAACAGGGGGTGGGAATCTCCCGCCTCAAGTCTCCTCCACACAAACAGCTCATATAGAAGTGATAGCAGAAATAACAGAAGCTCCGTCTGCAAACCGCATCAGGAATAACAGCGGCGTATACAATGAATATTAAGCACCACTATCATGAGTCGGAATACATACATAGATATCAGGAAGACATATGCACCCGTATTGAAGACGGAGAGAGCGCAGCGTGTATGCACGGGGGCAGATTTAGAAAAGGAAAGAGGAGGAGAAGGAACTTGAAGAACCCCCCTCAGACACATTTCACAGCAGTGGTTTCCTGACAGTGTACAGCTGAAGTTCACTCGTCACATAAACAACAGCTCACACAAAACACGCACACAAAGGCAACTTTCCACAAGTCTAGGAAACGTCTACTTAGGCATGGTGACATACACAACTGTCCTCTCAACTTTGCTATCATCACCCGCCCACACACACACACACACACAACAATAAGCCGGCCTACTACAAGTCAGTCCTGATGAATTACAAGCACGTCATTTGGAAACATAATCTTTACTTAGAACATAATCAGACGAACATCAAAATATTACATTCACTTTATTCTAACGTCCTTAGCTGGAAAGCTGTCGCATAAAGCATTCAACTCACTCAGTGTTGGTAAATTGTTTTTATTGCATCTCAGACTGTGATTAGGATTGTTACCATGCACTCACTGTGTGTTTATGTTGAAAGTACAACGCTTCATCACGCCTCCTGAGCACCACTTCAGCCGGAGCGAGGCTGGAGGGATTCAAAAAGGCAGGGACACTTTTCCATATGAATCAGATGTTTTTTTTTCTGGGTCTGCTTCTATATTTACATATTTATTGTTGTTTATTTGTTGGTTTGTACTTGAAATAACACACATACTGCAGTGTGTTATTATGTAAGTTTTCTTCGACATTTCTGTCTCTAATCTCAGACATGCAAAGTTTGAAGAAGCAGTCAGTTTAGAATAATAAGGAGATTTTCGTGCCTCACGTGATCTCATGGTGAGGCGGGGGTAAGTAAAATGGAAACTGTGGTGCAGTTAGTTGCTGTAACCCTAATAACACCTTGCAATGAGAGGAAAAAACAAAAACAAAAGGTGCCATGAAGACAACATGGTTTGTCTATTCTTCAGTGAGATCAGTTTTAACCCTATTCAGGACTTTCATGTTGCCATACGTAGACGGTCTTTTGGGGTCCATTTGACACCAAGAAAGAATATGTGCAAAATATTAGTTGGTATTCATTTTGGACTTTTAGATGATTTTAAATAGATTTTATGATAAGTTGATGTATTTTTGGTTCCAAATGCATGACAAATGTCCCTCTTTATATTTGGTCTGCACTTATATAGTGTTTTTATCCAAAGCACTTTACAATGTGTTTCTCATTCACCCATTCACACATTTATACACCAATGGTGACAGAGCTGCCATGCAAGATGCTGTCTGCCATTGGGAGCAACTTCAGGTTCAGCGTCTTGCCCAAGGACACTTCGACTGTGGAGGGGCGGGGATCGAACCACCAACCTTCAGAATGGAGGACAACCCGCTCTACCACCTGAGTTACAGCCAAAAAAAAGTCTTCAATTACAAAAAAAACAACAACAACAACAAAACCAATACCTATCACCTAAACCAAATGGCCTGGGGTCCAAAAGACCCCCAAAAGTCCTGAATAGAGTTAAGGTCTTTGGCTAATGTGAGCCTCAATTACTAGAACGTGTAGTGTTGCTTGGCAAAAGTGTCCACTGCACTGGGTGTGAGCATCCTAACTATCCCAGCTTTAACTTCTGAAGATCAAACATGTTTGATATTATGGGATGGCCCCAATGAGTCTGCAAACAGGTTGGGAGGTTTATGGCTGTATCTATAAACCTCTCACGCTACCAAATAAGTTAGGATAAACTTTATTCCAGACCAAAGTCCTCTGATTGTTGAGAGGGGTGAAATTAGGGTAAATTAGCTTGAAGTTGCTGTCACATGAGTCCAACATTAAATGCTCACACAGATGAAGTCAGATCACTGTGTCTATAAACAATGCCATATATACTAATGCCAGGGGATGGATATATACACTAGTATAAATACTAATCTAAAAATTCTAAAATAATACATAACAAGGAGGCTGGCAGACAGAACTAAATCCCATTATTACTGACACAATCTCTTATTAACATTCTGCAGAGAGCAGAATGCCGAAGCAGCTGCTGTTCTGCACCTTTCAGACCTTAATCCCAAACTCAATTCCCAAACACAGGTGAAAGCAATAACCTAAAAGTCTCCGGCGCCCTGACGCTGACACTTCTCCCCCCCCGCCTCACGCATTACTATTACTATGAAAATATCTGTCCTCAGCTTCACGATGTGTGTGGCCTCTTTCTCTCAGAACAATGACCTGTATTGTAATATCTGTGTGAATGCTTTACGCTTTCATGAAACGAACTGATTAAGAATGCCACCGGCTGTATGAATAGTTGTAGTATAACCAATTATTCGCTATAACAGAAGCAGACAATATCAGAGAGCACAAAACAAAACAGCAGCTTTTTAGTCTGATTAAATCACTTTTCGGTAGGTAATTTCTGCATAGACAAATAAGATCAGAGTGTTTCGGCGCAGCGTGAGCCTTTAAAAGATGTTTTGTCATCCTCCCAGCAGTAGGTGTGAACACACTACTAATGTGCCCAATTTACTGCATTTTATACAATCCCCCTGTTAGGAGTGGAGTAGGGTTGAGTTACATAACTTTGCAACACTTTTTTAGCAGCTTTTGACTGCACACACCCTCCTCAATCCCCCTCACTTCTCGCTCCTCCGCTCACTTCTCATCCCTTTATCCCCTTTGCCTCGCTCCCTCCGTCCCTCGCATTTATTCTCTATTTCCAGCCTCTTCCAGTCGTCCTCAGCTTCTCTCCGCCGCCCTCTCTCCCTCCCTCCTCCTCTGCTCCAGCTTCACGCCTCATTGCGGCCACAAATCTTTCACGGCTCCGCTCTTTCTTGACTTTTCTCATCCTGCTCCCTTGTTCTGTTGCATCTCCTTCGTAGTCCCCTTCTCTAATCTCCATCTATCCTCCCTTCTCTCCTGCGTTTAGTTCAGACAATACACACTGTGGACTGTATAAGATTTTCCCCGGCGATGAGAGGGAGGACAGCGCAGGCAGTATGTCATGTTAAACCTCAGTATTTTTATCATCAGGTTGTAGCAGCTGGTGAACCGATCTCATCCCAGCGTGTTCCCAGTGTGTAAATATTACATTTAGTGTGAACAAAAATGGGGTTATGTCTCCTTTAGGTCTGAAATTGTTTGACATTTATGTTCGACGGCGCTTGCATAGGAATGGATTATTGTCAGCTTTCTGCAGGACTGTAAGCTAATGTCTAGCTAGAAAATGAAAGCTTGTTGTTTACTTGAAGATAATTCTGGTTTTGTAGCTGTTAGAGTCTTCAAAAGCAAATTCAGTAATTGTAAGCAAAGTACTTAATGCTTCAGTGTTAAAAGCAGCTGAAAGCATTTTGTGGTAAAAGTCAGTTGGTACAAATTGTCTTTTTATGATATACTTAATAAAAACAAGGCAGGAGCTGCACTGTAAAAATGCATTTCAGCAATAAATCTCCACAAATACTTCAAATACCTGTAACTGTCTTTGTATGGAAATGAGTTTCGCTGATAAACTCTGTTGTTTCTCCATTAGTTTGTACAGATTTCTGGGGCTGCAAGGTGGAGCGGTGGTTAGCACTGTTGCCTTGTAGCAAGAAGGTTGCCGGTTCACGTCCCAGTGAGGACACCCGGGATCTTTCTGTGTAGAGTTTGCATGTTCTTCCCGTGCAGTGTGGGTTCTCTCCAGGTTCTCCGACTTCCTCCCACACAGTACAAAAACATGTTGAGGTTACTTGGTGATTCTAAATTGTCCGTAGGTGTGAATGTGAGTGTGCTTGGTTGTCTGTCTCTAAGTGTAGCCCTGTGATAGACTGGTGACCTGTCCAGGGTGTCTCCTGCCTTCACACTGAGTCAGCTGGGATAGACTCCAGCCCCCCACGACCCTAGTGAGGATTAAGTGGTGTATAGAGATTGGATGGATGGATGGATGGATGGATGGATGTTCGTAGTTGGGCAACACCCCCTACTTTGATGTGGCTTGTTGTAAGAGATGAGTCCCATAATGTTTCAAAATACCTCATACCCATCGCAAGGAGTGTGATGTAAATGCTGTCATCCAACAAAGTATAAGCGTCCATGCAGAATCATCTGTGGTCATCTATGCGTAGCCCAAAGTTAGTGACCATGTGGGTTGTCTACACTGCACCAGGAAAACAAATAATGCTTAAAGCAAATGTTTGTTATAACGAGAGGCTTTGCGATTCATCATGACAAGAACTGTAAGTGAAGTAGTCGTTGCCAGACTTTTGATAGGCTGTGATTTGTAGCTGCATACCTTCCACCCATGGTTGCCAAACACAGCAGAAAGTTAAATTTTTTCTTGAAATTCTGTGCTATGTCTGGCACACCTCTGGGATAATCACATTGCTACAGTGCTGAAGTCCAATCTGTAACTAACTGCTCTATCCTGTAGAAAGTGCAAAGTCATAGCCGGCCTTGAAGAAAGATCCACAGGAGCCTTGTGTGCAGTCTTGTGTTCAATATGAAGGGAAATGTGCGTCCACTGTCTGCATCGGGTATGCTAAAATCACAAATCAACCTGTAGACTTAACATTTCATCATTTCCCTTTTAAATGATTCTCTTGTACTTTCTATATTGGAAAGTTTTACCTCTACCCACAACTTCTTTCACTTCAGTTCTATATAAGTCTGGGTCTGTCAGATTTTTGATTGCCCATCTCTTCCCTTCCTTCCTTCTTCCTCTTGGTCCCATCTCTCCAAGTCCCTTTTCTTTTTCTTTTATTTCCCTGAACATTTGGAAAGTTTCAGTCCCCATCACATCTCCTGTCTTCCTCCCCTCATTGGCTTTAATTCCCCCCGCTACAGATCAGATACTCCAGTCTTCCCTTTCCCTCCTGTGTCCATCCATCCCTCGCCCTCAGAGGAAACTGTGCTACACTGATCCACCGTTGACCATGGCAGAAGGAATCGGGTGACAGTTTGTCATTTGGTATGTACTTAAGAGGCAGCAGCCATGTTTATTTTACACATATGATATTGTAAAGACTATATAGGCACTTTAGATGTCTAGATGCCTCATCATTAGGCATGAGGGAGGAATCTGATTGATCTCGAAATTCATTCTGCAGCGTTATACAGCCAGAGTCATAAAGGACTGTCGTCCACATGAAGAGGAATACAGAGTCCTCCAGCAGATGGTAAAAATGAGTTATTCCAGAATGTTCTGGCTGAAATAGGCAACAGCAATAAGGAACACAGACAAAGGAATTAAAGTGGCTAAGACCAAATAAAGCAGTGTCTCTGAGACACACATTAGGCTGTAAAATGCTCCTATAAACACAAATGCTCAGTTCAGAGGACGGGTTATACACTTGTGCACTAAAGTTTCCAAATGACACCTGTGCAAGTTTCATATGAGGCCACGACTAACTTCCAAACTAGCTGTGTGTCACAAGTTCATTATTCTTTTATGCTCTCTCAATCAAACAGAACAAAGGGGAACTTTCCCCTTTTAGCAGATGGACGTAAAAACAACCATCTAGTGTCAAAATCTGCACATATGTCATTCTGCATAGCAAAGCTCGAACATGAAAGGGGATTAACAATAAAGAGAACACATTGTGGAGAGGCGGACGGGGATGATAAAAAAAACTATAGCAAAAAAAAAAACACCCCACATAGATGTTTGACCTGCGGACAGTGTCTCTTTACAGGGTTAGACAAACACACAGATCCATTCTGCTTGATCTGACCTTCTTGTAATATTATTTGTAGATACACCAACCGGCCACACTGTTCAGACTACTGATAGGAGAAGGAAATAACCTTGAGCATCTCACTACAATCCAGTGTTCTGCTGGGGAACCTCAGGCGTGTGAATGCACATTTGGCATTTAACCCACAAAGTTGCAGATCAAACACACTCCCAATGGCAACAACACTCTGAGGTGGTCTCCCAGCAGGACATTGCGGCACCACCACACAATAAAAAACTGCTCAGGAACAGCTCAACATAGGCGTTGGCCCAATGGCAAGTGGTTTTAACATTTAATTGCTAGACTGGATATGTATTGCAGATATCCGTATGACATTTTTTTTTCTAGTTTAAATAATAATTTCAGATATTCACATCGTCCCTTTTCCTGGGACAAATGATGTCAATTTCCATTTACCATTCAAGTACATGTGGTTTCTCATTACAGATATCGACAGTTCGGCTGCACATATCTCCAGCTGAATTCTGAGAAGCCGCAATGTTAGTTTGAGATATCTTTAATTCTCCTTAATCCAGGATATCTATACTGTCCTTTTTAGAAGTCTTAAATCAAGTTTGCGGTAGTCAAAATGACACTGCAGGTATCTAGAATTAAAATTCTGCCTAGTCAATATGTAATTACAGATATTATGATTTAGAGTTTTGACTCGGTGAAATGACATTGCAGGTGTCTGTAGTTAAACTAGACACTATGGCAAATGGAAAGTAGAGGCACTTTGCTTTTCAAATGGACTCTGCAGCTGCAGCTGCATACGGCAGGCCGTTTCACCGCCATGTCAGAGGAAGCCAGAGGCCGACGTTTTAGTAAAGTTTGACCACAAGTCTCTCATCAGTGTAACTCCTTCCTCCCGTTAGCCATTTCTATTTCATGGCATTTTCCAGTGATCTTGTCCACCACAGCAGCTGCTGCTATTACTTCCGATAACACTGTTCGAAGGCTTTGTTGACCTCACATGAGCCGTGTCACAATTTAGAGGTAACCATAATGAAGTTTGACATCTCTGCAACTGTAATTTGAACTAGTCAAACATGAACTACAGATAACGTGTCATTTCGACAAGACAGGATGTAATTACGACTAACTGAAATGATGTTTTTGATATCTGTAAGTGTGATTTCACAAAGTCGAACTCAGCTTTGAAACGTTAAAGCAGCCTGTCATGTTAGCCCGACCTCCAAACTCTCCAGATCCCAATCCGATCAGGATACAGCGGAACAAGCCTGATCCACAGAGGCCCCACCACATAACCCACAGGACCTAAAGGATCTGCTGGTGCCAGACAGGACACCTCCAGAGGTCCCATAACAATGTGCCAACCAGGACGAGGGTCGTCTGCACAGCAACAGGCAGGTGATTACAACTGTGTAGCTGATCACTTATGTCTATTGTGATTTTAACCTGGTTGGTCTTTTGGTGACTTTTTCATTTTTTGGCCACTTCTTTGACAATAACTTTTAGATTATACACTGATATCTCCATGTTGTGCCATATTTTAACTCACTGTCACAACAAACAACTCAAACCTCTTGATGCCTCCCAAACAACACTGTGAAATGATCTGATTGTAACCTTCAGATCCTGTGTTTGCTCTGGGGCAGACACTCTAATAAAGCCGTGGTTAAGGCTGCATTTTATTCATGCTAAACTTTCAGCTGTCAGATAAATCTTGATTTCTACAAATTCCAGCACGGATGCCCTGTGTTGCTCTACTTTGATAAAAAAAAAAAAAAATATAAGACCATCCTTGGCTGACGTCGAGGGCAAAAAGGACAACAATAAACTAAAACTCTCACAAGATATGATTTTAAAATAAGAGGCTTGGAATCCATTTTCGTTTCCAGCTACATTATTCATTTGATGTAAAAGTAGAGGTCATATTTAGTTATTTCTTTTACTTTGTGTCTTTCTTCTTTATGCAAGCGATACACAGATGCACATCCTTTTATTCTGTCCTCTCATCGTGCTCAAGCCGGCCTTGCTCTTTGCATTTCCCTGACTACCGCTTCATCATTTTTCCACACTATTTTCTACTCCTTTCCATCCATTTCAGCTGATTATGGCAGCCCCCAACACTTCATTAGCCAAGGAGCCCTGTAGGATACATTTACACTTAAAACAATATGAAGACAGCGGGAAAGAGACGTATGGATGGGAAGAGAAAGGGGAAAATAAAAGTACAAAAGAAAGAAGAGGAGAGTTTGTAAGACAAAAAAAAAGTTATAAAACAGGAGGAGACAGACACTGCGTGGGAGAGACAGAGTGATGGTCTTGAGGAGGCCAAAATTCATAGGAGATGGAAAAAAAATGTAAATAAGGAGAGAGTGTCGAGAGCACAACAGATGTAAAAGGATGGGTGGGTCGAGAGAGTGGAGCAGAGAAGAGCAAAAGGGGAAGAAAAGCTGTAAATTGCCTGGAAGAGAGAATGGATGGATGCGCAAAAACAAAAAGAAAGAGGATAACCCACATGTCTTCAAACTAGTGAAGGCCAGGAGCGTCCCTGTTGAAAGCAAAACAAGATGCTCACTCAATATTCAAAAGGGCAGAAAGCAACTTATTGGGTTGAAGAGACGACCAGAATTTTAAAAAAGTCTGTCGAAGCCAACAATGTCTCTGTTTGTCTGGCTTGTGTGCGTTTTGCCGGATGCCCTGCCATCTGAAGCAATGCAGACATCTGCCCCAGCTGCAGGACACTTCCCTTCTCACTGGCCTTCTTGCATGCACACTGGATCTTATGCATCATTTTATATTTTAAGTCTAACTTTCCATCTTGTGATTGTGTATTCAGCACTGCCAAAACACGACTACCACCTTCCAGCACTGTGCCTGAATGCATCCTGCATATACACTGAAGTGAAGCTGCCACTGATGTGTTCCTTTAATTACATCACCTACTCAGACGTGAAGTTAGACTAAACGCTGTCAGTCCAGTCAATTTTCTCTTTACTCTACATCGCGGCGTTTCTTCCACCTGTCTTCATAACCGGCAATCAGGAGTTCCGGTTTCAACCTCTGCCAGGGTTGATTTCACATCAAAGTCTCCACACAGACATGCATGCCGATTATGTATGCATAAACCTGTTGAAAGCACATTAAGAGCCTGGATTTGATTGGCAATATTTCACAATGTTTTAAACATATACCATCAGAGGTAATGACTGTTTTATCGGGAGCTGTCAGAATCAACAAGCTACTACCTTTTTAATTCTGTATACAGGAATAGCAAACCAACCCCAGCCTAATAATGTGGCCTCTGTCACTATTAGGCAGCTGACACTTTGGCCGCTAATTGTGTTATTGCATCTTTCTGCTCCTACAGTGTCCTGTAGTAGCAGTGCATGGGTGTTTGGGGTGGTGCATTGGCTTCATTTCCTTTATTGTCCCTAAAACATTGCACCGGAATCATGCACCATGGTGATGGCGGCGCGAATGGACGCAGCGGCCCCTTCAGGAGACAACGAAAGTGACCGTTTCGAGTGTCTTGTCTATCCCAGAAGCTTTAACAGAAACATGGCTCCATGACAACATCCCAGACAGACGTACAGCTGGAGGGGACGACATTATTCCGGGCGGACAGACAGACAGATAGCTCTGAACTTTCCCACAGCCGCTGTCTGGGACTCCTCACATCCTCTCTATAAACTGTTGCCATCAGGCAAACGTTTCCGGAGCATTAAAGGAATGAACCTCCAGCCTGATCAACAGCTTCAACAGCGTCGTTCCACAAGCTGTCAGAATGCTGAACTGCTGATCCGGATATCCAAACACTCTCTCATCTTGTCGTACTTATACGTACAGCAAAATGACTATAAACTTGATTTGATTTGATTTGATTGAGAAGTGAGCAATCTCCATGCTCACAGTCTCAAGAGCTCAAGGCTGTCCCATTGTCAAACCAGCAAGTGTATGAGGGCTCCGATGCAAACTTTTCGACGGTATAAGTTGCCCTTTCTGGGATCATATATACTCACATATTTACCTACATAACTGGTGATGTATAGATGAGGTTGTTCTGCTTGCCTACAAAACGTGCACCGACCGAGCACGGATGATGCAGGGAAGGAGTTCACTTGGGAGTTCATCTGTAACAGCGTTGAGCTTCTCGCTGTTGTGGCTACTTATTCCATGTTTGCAGAGCTGTTTGTCTATTCAGTCAAATGTCCACATAAGATTTACAGGCGTTAACTGCTTTCCACACTTTCCTGTTTGTGACACTGCGATGCTACAAACAGAACGTGGTCAACTGTGTAGCTTAATCAGAGTGTGAACGTAACATCAGTCCAAGTTTACTGACACTGTTGTAACTAAGCAACACGAACTGCCACGTTAGCTTTACTCATTCCACCATTTAACACCATTTGGAGCCCTCATGAGCTCACAAACTCAAAACCACAATGTAAGTTAATGTGTGATGTGAGGGTTTAGTGCTCAGATCTTAGGGCGAACGCTGAGATTTCGCTGCGATGTGGCTCTGCCTGGGGAGGCTCTTTTGTTACTAGAACTCATCTGATGCCCGCTTACTGTACACTTTTGCACTTCATGCCCTTAATGTTAACTTAAGATGTTGATTTATTGAAATAAAATCTTTTTTTTTCTGAACTCTGGCGTCAGTCTTGCTACACTATGTTGTGGTTGTAACAGTGTAAAGGTCATAAAGTTCGGTCATGTTTTGCTGTGTGTACAAAGGTAAACATTTCTCTGAAGATGATTTTTTTTCTTCCCTCCTTAGTGAGGCATTTAACGGTAAACACATCTCTGTGGGCCGTGTCTATACGAATCTAACTAACAGAATCATTGTGGCAAACAGTGTAACAGTGACTCATCATCTATATCACCATCACCCTTTTTGTTTCATTAAGCATATTGTGAGAATATCGCACAGATGAGCGGGCGGTGGAAATGTGTTAACAATGAAGTGTAATGATCACGGCAGGTTGTTGTCGCATTTATCGGTGCAAACCAAAGGTTGATGATGCTTTGTAGCATCACCAAATTTACTTTAAATAATTACACACGTCGGTGCCCAAATCCCTCTTTAAACCTGGATATTAGCGAGGTTTCTACTCCCCGGCTGCACACGGCACGTAGCATATGTGTTGGAGTTTGATACAGTCGATCAATTCCAGGAATGAGTGACTACCACGCCAACTGTTTAAGTATGACACTTCTGTTCTATGCTCTAGGTTTTGGCAGAGAGACTAGAGTTACTCAGCATTTGCTTTGTGAATCAGATTAGACTTTCCAGTGTAGCACGGAACACTGTGCGACATCTGATATTTGACAAGTTGGACTTTTCCCAGCAGCCATCACCAGATATGGACCAGATCCTGCATATTATGAACTCAGCTGCAGCCAGTTAGCTCGCTTATTTGCCTTCGATGTAAAAATGTGACAGAGTTGTTTTGTCAATTAAGGGCCACTGCACTTCAAAATGACCACTGAAGGAAGAAGCTGCTGTTGTTGCAATACTGGCTGCCAAAAGATGTCAAAGTTGACCTAATGCTTCTTTAATAACGGTGTCCTCTCTGGCTAAACTAAATCCAGCAGCAGAAGCTCTCACAATTAGTAGTATAATTACAGACCCAGGCAGCAAGCCAAGGTTACATTAGAAAATCCAATGAGAGTTATCCAAATTATCAAGCAGAAATTTGCTTATAATGGTAAATTTGAAACACTTTTCTGATTGAAAGTTTCCCAACAAACTACATCAATAACACACAGAAGACAGAAAACAAAGGGTGTGTGTCGTGTCTGAGCTTACCTGTATGCACACATGCACCTGGGGATGACAGCATTTGGTAAAACCTCGGCTGACTACCAGTGAACCAGGTAATGAGCACCTGCAGAGAAAGCAATAATTGGTGAGGTGACAGTGGAAAGCGAGTGCAGGCAGCGCTGAATGAATGATTCTTTGGTTCGGACATAAATACCGGGCCACTGTCCATAAAACAGAAGACTGAGCATTCATCACAAAAGCAGAACTTTAAAGTTTGACTTTACACTTTATGTTCACATGCGCCACTGTTGATGTATGTCTTCTGCCTTCTTTACAGAAGGGAACGGATGGGGACTGCAGATATACAGTACAGAGGGAAGATGGATGGTTGACTGTCAGCCATCTTCTGTTGGGGTTATCTGAGGAGGCAGCTGAAAAGGCCGGCCAGAGAAATGGCTTTAAGACTACAAGTTCTACAACTCCCATCAGTCACGGTCCAACTTTCGCTTTATGCAGCAGCCAAGATTTGCATAGAAATGTCAATTTCTCCACTTTATCAGCGATTATACTTCTTCCTACTAACTTGTATACTTTTTGTCATATCTCACAGGTGTCTGACTTTAGCAAGCATTTCTATCCTCATGACTCCATATCATCGCTTTTTCTCTCTGTTTTAATTAGTACTTTGTAAAAACAATATCAATGTATTCAGGTCCTTCGGGACCCCAGTCAAAAGCACCCAATTTTGCTCATGCAGGTTCACCAGACAGAGAGATTTCCTCGTGTGCATTGTCTGACGATAACAACAACCCGCCCTTCCAAAAATAAGACAATGCTCAAAGTCTGTAATGTAATGCACAATAATGCAAAAACTAGTGTCATGCATATGACTGGCATACAGTCAGAGTCAGAAAAAGCACAAGAGGCTGCAGGAGCTATCTTGTTCAGCCTAAATAACTCTAGAATATGTCTCTATGATATAGTTTTGGATGATATCAGTGTCAGTGCTTTAGGCAGCAGTGTCAGGCAGGTCAAAACTGGCTGATTTAGCCGTTGCAGACATATTGAGACATACATATATAACCTAAATAATCCATCCATCCACTATCAAAACACCACTTAATCCTCACTAGGGTCATGGGGGGCTGGAGTCTATCCCAGCTGACTCAGGGTGAAGGCAGGGGACACCCTGGACAGGTCACCAGTCTATCACAGGGCTACACTTAGAGACAGACAACCAAGCACACTCACATTCACACCTACGGACAATTTAGAATCACCAATTAACCTCAACATGTTTTTGGACTGTGGGAGGAAGCCGGAGAGAACTGGAGAGAACCCACGCTGCACGGGGAGAACATGGAGACTCCATGCAGAAAGATCCTGGGTGTTCTCACCGGGACGCAAACCGGCAACCTTCTTACTGCGAGGCAACGGTGCTAACCACCGCTCCACCTTGCAGCCCTAAACAATGTTTGTTGAAATGATTGAAAACTAAATAATACCATAAAAAAAGATGGTAAATAAGCTTATAAATAATATTGTGAATTAACTTAGCATAAAAAAAATATTGATATTACAGTAAAGTTTGCATTTTACACAATATGCAAATAAACTGCAACTTTCCTAAAATAATAGAACTTTTTTTTCAGATGAAACTAATTACTTAACTAATAAAGCTATGAGAAGACATTAGACGTTCTTTTTTGATAATGTTGTTTTTAATAATTTATTCTTAGGTTCCCAGAGACCCCAGTCGGGGGTCCTTGTATTCTAAACATGTTGGTGGGATCAGGGTAAATAATGCAACGATCACAATTCCCAGTTTTGTTCCCTCTCTGAGGAAAAGTCCGCTTCTGCACTGATTATAATGTATGTAATGTTTATGCAGGCAGCGACAGCAGTTAATCTGGAACAATGAAGAGCAGAATGTAAAAGTTGTTTAATTGAGCATCTTTATTACTGTACTTTGGACCACTGCCCAAATGTCCACAGGTTGAATACCAGCTGGCAAACTTTAAGGCAGTATAGGGAGAGGGATTACAATTTGTCTTCCTTTCCCTAACTCTGTGGAGCTGCTCATTACTAAATGATAGAAAGCTGTGGTTGCAGCAGCGTTTATGTTGGTGTGAGCATCCTCAGCCTTCTATACACAAAAACCACCTCAGTCACCAGAAAATGATTTTGGTTTAGTCAAATTCTCATGTCTTTATCCCTTTAGTATGCATCTGGGCCAATGAGGACAATGCCTTAAAACAGTGCTACAGCTTCTATTCATGCTTCTTTTCGCAAATGCAGCACAGTAATACAAAACACAAGCTTCTTTGGATGAAAAGGAAATGAAGGCTGATATCAGATTGCAAGCAATTCTCTATGCTCACAAAGCCTTAAACAGAAAGGCCATCTGAGGGCAACCTAAAATCTGGACTGCTGCTGATTTTCATCTGTTTCCTCCTGTGTTCTGAGCTGCTTCTAACATCCCGAAGAACCGTGGTCGTAAGTCAATCATGCTTAGCTCGGGTTACAAGGGATGGAATCAGATTGAGGTTGACTCCCCCTCGCTGTGAAAATGTCAAAGCAGGCAGAATGACAGGTTAACAAACCCCTGCTCAATAAATGAGTGACTTGTGAGTCCATGTGACCTTTGTTTACAGGCCTTGGTTAATGGCTGTCTCCCTCACAACCACACCGGAACAGCGCCGGTACATTTCAATCTATAAATCCAACTTTTACGCAGCGACAAACACTGTTTCTGCCTCTCTGAATTGCCAGGTTAGAAGTCTTTAAAAATTGAATTAAAAAATACATTTTAATCTGGACGTGCCTGCTGGATTGACTTGTCTTGACTGAATCCAAATGAAAAATGTCTTTGCCAATACTTGCATAATCCTTTCCAAACAACAGCTTAACACATTTACTGGGTTATTGGGGAGGGGCTGGATGATATTTACCTCTAAAGCAACTAATCCTCAAAAAGAAGCAGTGCTGTCTACTGTTTGGTAATAGCTGAAAGAGATTCACCTTCATTCCTGTCATGTTGCGCAACGCTTTTTAAATTATTACCTAATGAGCGAAGGCCCACTGATGTTGGAAATCTGTTTTGCAACAGATACCTGGCCGAGATGGCAGCATAAGTTGGAGAAAACAAAAACACATTTTAAAACTGGGACAGCTGATAAAACAGCCGATAAAATATGAATACAATAAGGCTGGAACATTTTACCAAAGATACCCGATTAATACATTTGATCCAACTTGTCCCACAATGGGCACCATGGTGAAATAGTGGTTAGCACAGCTGGAAGATTTTGGGGATCTTTCTGCGTGGAGTTTGCGTGTTCTCCCTGTCCAGCGTGGGTTCTCTCCGGGTTCTCTGGCTTCCTCAAACAGTCCAAAAACATGTTGAGCTTAATTGGTGATTCTAAATTGTCCCTCTACATTGTCTTGTGATAGACTGGCGACCTGTTCTGGATGTACCCTGCCTTCACCCTAGGTCCGCTGGGATAGACTCCAACACCCCCGTGACCCTACAGAGGATATAGCACTATACAGATAATGGATGGATGTCCGACATTTGGAGAATCTGGGCTGAAGCAGTCACTCATTTAAATCAGTATATTGGCAACTGATTCCATTAGCTTCCTTAATGTTAAATCGAAGATGTGCTTCTGATCATCAACCAGTCAACATGTTTTAACTGTTTTCCTCAGTTCAGAGCCAAATTGGGCCTAAATAAGCAGCCCTTCAAAGATTAATTTCACTATCCTCACATATCCTCGCTCATTTCATTGTTACAGCTTTTGTACTGGCTGTACTAGTCATGAAAAGGTGAGCTGACTTAGACAGAAAGCCTCAAAGTCTACATACGTGGATTGTTATGAGTCAACGGAATCACAGCATTACAAAGAGCCAAAACTACATGGTGCAATCAAACATTTCTGAGACTGTTCATGTGACGAGACAACACCGTACTATCAGCTGCATGGCCTGTGTTACTTTGTGACCACTGGTAGGTGTGCATTTCTAAACTGACCTCAAACTGGAGCAGAAACATCACTTTGTGTCAACCAGCAGCCTGGACAAGCCGACCGTCGTGTGGAGGATCATCACTGGAGACTAGAGGTGGGTCTGAGGCTACCACCATGAGGAGAAACAGCAGCTTTCACAGAGGAAGAGTCAGAGTCTCCAGGATTATAAAGGAATTGTGCACCTGGAACTAGCCCCACATGGCTGGATTGTCAAGTTCTAGAGATAACATCAACAACCTGTAGTGCAATCGCACAAAGGTGTTCCCCCAGTCACAGGTTTTTTTTGGTCACAGTAAGACAATAGTTCTTTCCTACCAGCCCAATTTGTTAGATTTGGCTTGACTTGATGTTTAGTCACAGCTTAGGAGATTCAATAACCAACTTTACATAAAGGGGTGAGTCAGTGAGCGTCACAAGTGTTGCATGAGCACTGGGAGCAGCCTGCACGAGGAGGCTACCTCCAAGAAAAAGTTTTTTTTAATGTGTGTGTTTTTTTTATTTTCTTTGTTTTCTAATAGGTCTTGGAAATTTTAATCACACATTGCATAAAAGTTGGTTCAAGGACTTGTTGGGAATCCCAGAAGCCCTTTATCCAGTCTATAACAAATTGTTCTGCATATTCAGAAGTGAACTTTTCCACTCCTTTTCTTTTTTTAACCAAACAGCATAAACCATTACTGTTGGACTCTTCTTTTATGAGTTCAGCGTGACTTGAAGCGCTCCAGTATCAGTATGCCTTCTTATCACTCGTCTGTGTAATTTGTCCCATTAGGATTCTGTCCCTGTAATCCCGAACTCTCATCACAGGTGGATGCTTCCTTCCACTTTTCACACAGAAACAAGATAAGAAGTTTGGGAGCGCCTCATCTCTATTTTCAAACACTCCCCTGGCTCCTAAGTGCTCTGTGAACAATCAAGATTCTCCGCTGATAGCATCGCTCCAGCCCGGATTTATCTTGATTACCATCCAAAAGCTTGTTTTTCTAATGGGAGTTGGAATTAATTTCTATCCTCCTGTAGAGCGAAGCAGAGGAAGGCAGTGCAGGTTGGTTGGCCACGAATGAAAAAAAAAAAAAAAGAAGAAGAAAAAAAGAAGTTGCTGAGACTGAGATGGGGAAGATGGTGACAGGAAGAAAGAACCACAGAGACCAAAAAGGAAACAAAGGAAAACAAAGCGATGGAGATGGGTGATGAGATTAGAGGGGACCAATCATGGAGGCAGCCTGAGCAAAAGGCAATGTGGTAAATTGTCTTTTACTGATTTCTCTTGTTCCCTTCTGTTTTGCCTCCTGCCTTTGCTGAGGAATGTTGTGTCTTGCTGCTTGACTCTCCCTGCAAATGCTTCACATAAAGACTCTTTTGATCATATCTGCCACAGCAGCTTTCTCTCCACCTATACCTCCACCACCATCTCTCTCATGTGCTTCTCAGTGTCTCGTACTTATCTCTCTCTCATTAAACATCTTTTATCACTTTTTTTTCCTCTCTCCGTATTGTCTTCCCACCATTTTGTTTTCTCTCTTGGCTGCCTCTCCGTCCCTCGGCTCTGCCTCTTTCTCGGTCGACCACTTTGGGTCAATTCAATTTGACTCGATCCAGTTTGCTTGACTGAATTTAATGTTTGATCAAAGGTGCTGCTAAAGCATCCGATTGATTATGAGGAAGGAAATAATGAACTGGTTCTTTTTGGGTATCCTCTCAAATGTGCCTGTGTGTGCATGTGCCTAAATCCTTCTTTAATCAGTGACTCAGGGTTCCTTTGTGTGTTCGATTTATGCTAATTCGGCTCTGCTGTACCGACGCTGCAGGAGAACACATGCTAAGCAAACACGGCGCAAGATTACGTGTTCAAATTTAGGAAGACATTAGCACAGATTACTAATATGAAAGTTAAGCTGAAATGAGCATGGGACTCTTTGTTGTTTCAGTGTCTCATCAGATCAACTCAGTCTTTTCCCTTCTTTTTTTTTTTTTCCTATTTAAATATTGTCTCCCCACCTTCGTTTATCTTCGTCTGCCTTTATGCTTCTTTTGATCTCATTTTGATTCCCTTTGAGAAGCATTAAGACAATTTGTATTTGAAGCATAAATAGAGCAAAAATATGCAGTATCAAGTGCATCAGCAAACATCTTTGTTCTTCTTGTGCCTAACTCGTCTTCGGCCTCGACTGTCTCCACCTTCAGACTTTCTCGCGTTCTTATTTTTACATCTCTCAACTGAAAGAGGAGAATCTGCCTCCAGGGTTGCATTTGGGGTGAACGGCCTTTTCTAAGGTAGTGAATGATTTTGATGAGCCTAACATTTGTTTAAATGACACTGTTTTAATATTTGTTTTTTTTTTTTGTTGTTGTTTTTTTAACAATATGTGTCTGAACATATGTGTGAAAGGCAGTGACTTTTGTTCTGACTTTTCAATGAAATCCCTAAAACCCACTGAAATATTTATCTGGAAATTAGGATATTAACTTTTTATTTGCATTAAAGCTTTGCCAAATACTTAAAAACAAAGCAACACCACATGTTTTTGCTGCTACCTCTCTGTTTTTTGGTTTGTCTCCTTACTCATTAGTTCCACAAACCTTGGCAAAGAGGGTCCTCGTGTTGTGCCTCTGCACCCTGATGGTTTGCATGCTGATTCACACCTGTCATTGCAGGTGAACTAAATTACCATTTATCTGTGTCTTAAACAAAGAAGCTGAATCCCACTGCTCAATGAGAGCATTGTAGACTGATACAGGATCTGTTTCGCTCAAATTGATTAGAAAAATTAGAGAGGCATTCAGAGGCAGGTCAGAGGCCAATGACAACCACCGGGTTCCACCACGTTGAGAAATAAACACACACAAGCGGTGTTAGCTTAGTGGTGAATCTCAGAGCGTCTCATCAACAATGTAATCCCAATAACATTTCCTTGTGTACACAGTGAGACACATTGTTTGGAAGATACTTCATAAATCATGTGTGAATGAAAGATCTATACTTGGAGGCCATTGCTGCACAGAAACAATGATTTTTTTCAATGTGATTAATTAACCACCGACCACATTGAAGAACCAAAAATCTGTAAATCTGGTTTTCACATGTGCAGGACTACACATGAGCAGCTAAAGCATGTTCCAGTGGAATGAAACAATAAAACTCTGACATTTCAATGGCTTCATGTGCTGAAATACAGGACAGATACAAGCTTAGAAGTCCCAAAGTTGAAAAGTAGCATGAAACATAACAAACAAAGGATTAAAAAAACATAATTAAAAAGACGAATCAAGCAACCAACTAATTTTCTTACTAGAAAATAAATGGTTCAACATGATCCTTACGCTATCCTGTAAAACATTTTTCTTATTTTCTTTTAAATTTTGCACCTTCAGTGTTTGTTTAGGAGTAGCTGGAGTTCACTGCCTCGTTTAAGAGCAACTTAGTGGCTCCCAGATGCCAAACCAGATTGTCCCTGCTACCAGTTACAATGCCACAACTTAACTGCACCACCCAAAGCCTTACAGCAGGGTGGTTTGCTCAGGACAGCAGCAATATGTATTCCCCTGTAGGAACAGATGTCTTTGGCGCTTTGGGTGAATTGGCCCACAATGCACTGTGTAATGGCAGCCATTTTCAGACAGAAAGTCTATAAAAAAAACAGCCAAGCTGGCTGCAGCGAGACGCAAACTGACTCTTTAACCTGCCACCATCTGTCACTGCCTGGATCAGCAGAACAAGCGACACCTTGGCCTCATAAACACTTTGATTATGCTCTGTGTAATTAATGATAGCAAAGCTTTGGAGATGGCCAAAAAAATGGCCAGTGACAGCGTGCCAGGTAAATCGCAAGAGAGTCCGAGAAGGGACAAAGGGAGCGGAAAACTGAGTTCGGCTTGAACAGAGTAGACACGGAGAAGTCATTCTGCAGAGTCAACTGCAGCTATTTTACACGAGCTCTGGCCCTATCTCTGCGCCCGGCGTTCTTGGAATGGTGCTCGTCATTGTACTCGCTCACAGACAACCTGCCAACAGCTCATACAAAGTTGGGAAAATCTGCTTTTTGGTGCCGTACCCAACATGGTTGGAAAACACTTTAACAAAACTTTAAGTCAACACTGCTTTCAAATTCCAATGTTTAACTGCTAATCTTTTGCTTTATTTTTAGTTCATTTTAAATTTTTTGTCTTGTTGTGAATGTTTTTCCTTAATCCCAACCCAATGATGCAGCCATGTGTTCTCCTTCACTGCCACGTGATTGTAGTTGTGTCTGCATGTACTGTATGTAACACGGTTCCAGTGGAAATGAATATTCTCCATCGATGGGTTTTCTGAGGTGAAATGAAATGGACTGGTTTTACTATTTGGTAACACTTTGTGAATCACCAGAGCAGAGCAGGTTACCTGATGGAGCAGTTTTACGAGTTTGGATTTTGCAACGTTGAACTCTCAGGAGCGTGTACAGTCGTCCTCAAATTTATTCATTAAAGAAAAGGTAAAATTCACAACAGTCACTCGAATAACTAAAAACTGAAAAAAGTAATAATAAATAAAAATTTGCAAAATTATAATTTAGTGAAATAAGTTGTTGCTTTTGAATTATGCTTGAAAAGAATAATAAAAAAAAAAAAACTAGCCCAGACAAATGAGAGCACTTTGCTGATGAGCAGTGGTCCAGAATACCTGTCAACAGGTGCAGAAGTCTGACTGAGAGTTACAGGAAACACCTGATGGCAGTGATTGACTCAAAGGGTTGTTCAACTAAATATTAGTTCATGGGTCCCATCATGGTTGTGTGTTGTTTTTTTTTTTATATATATATTTCTGTTGAACCACAATTCAAAGGCAATGTCATGATGTTCCTTCATTTTTTATTTATTATTACTTTTATCAATTTTAGCTTATTTCAGTGACAGCTGTTTTTTTTTCCTTCTTTAATGGGAGAGTATGAATACATTTGAGGACGACTGTACTTACTCATAAAATTCGTATGGTCCGGGGAGCCGCTATAGCTCACCTGGTTGAGCTGGCGTCCCATGTGTAGGGCTACAGTCCCGATGTGGAGGTTATGAGTTCGAATCCTGCTCATGGCCCTTTCCCACATGTCCTCCCCCATTCTTCTCCCCTACTTTCCTGTCTCTCTCTCACTAACACTATCCAATAAAGGCACAAAGGCCGAAAAAATTTGTACGGTCTTCACCTAACTATGTTCGGCACTATGGGATGACATATGCTGTGAATTGTGCTGTATAAATAAAAATGAACAGTCAAAACAAAGGATTTACAACAGTTCTGTCTCGTTAAAAGAGTGAAGCGACTCCTCACTTAGAATTTGTGTGCCGGGAAACACAAAATAATAACAGTAATTTTAGAAAAGAATGTAAAAATACATGGGACTTTGATTCAAATGTTATGGCAGTTTGTGTCCGGTACAAAACAACAAGCAGAAGAGCAGTACAACATATATAACATACGTGTCTTTCCTTGTTTGCCTGGAACTTTACAACTCCTGCTTGAGAGCTGAAGGTGTTATGATCCAAAACCCAAACTGCTGTGTCTTGTTGATGATCTAAGACTTGACCTCTGTCAGTCTAACCGGGCCGAGGCAGGGTCCAGTTACTGCATCGAATCTGTGTGTCAACATGTCAAACAAACAAGTGGTTCTGTGACACTAGAGGCAGGACAAAGAGGATTAACTGTGAACACCAGAGAAATGGACATAAGTTGTGACTAGTACCAAACATTGTCCATTGGTGACGTGTCAGTGTTCCTTATTAGCATTGGTCTTTTTCATTAATGTTATACGGTGTTTGGAACTTTTCTTGGCTTCCTTTCAGATTGAGTTCCTCCCTCTATTTTTATTGATTTATTTTTTCTAATGAAGCTCTATTGTCTTCATAACTTCTGTTTCCTGTGTTATTAAACCCACTGTATTCTCAACTTCATAGTCACTACTCTTTCCCAGTCATCTCTCTGCTCACGTTCTCTAGGCCAATGAGCTCCTAGACCCTGTTCTTTGCTTTCATTTTAATTCTGTTACTCTCCCTTTCTCCAGGTCACCTCCTGCATCCATCTACTGACTTTCCTAGACCACCATCTTGCCCCGAGGGGTCTGGTCCTCGTATCTTGCCTTCATCGTCGCCTCTCACCGGAGTATAACTGCCAAAATACTTAAATTTAACATGTCCATGTCACACAACAAATGAAGCTCTTCACTTCCAAACCATCTCTCTATTGAAATGAATTCATCCATGTTGAGTTTGGGGAGGTTTTCCACAGATCTGACCACTGCTACAGGCCAATGATCCAGCTTTCATCCATCAAAGATTCATGAGAAATATGTTTTATTTGTAATACTAGCTGACAAATAAGCAGGACTGAAAGCATTACCGGCGGCGGTTACAACCAAAAATAGAGCTGAAATACCATCTTAACCCATAACACATGACGAAAAGTAGGAAAATCAGACAAATTTGGTTCGAGGATGATACAAACTGTGTCGAATAAAAATTCAACGAGACCGCTGGATGTTTACCAGGCTGTGTGTAAAATGATGACACAGATCAGCCCACGCCTTGCGAGCGGAGTAGCCGCGGGTTAATGAGGCCCTTTTGTCGACTGGATCAGTAATTTGCCTGGAAACCGTAAACTGAGCGTGTGATTGAGCGAGGGTGAGGGCACGGCGGAGGGGCAACATGCGAGGGACCAGTTTGTACAGATGTTGATAGGGTCCGTTTGATGTAATGGGAACCAGTGACCCGGTGAAACCATCGCTGATGGGCGGATCAATACTCACCGAGACAATTGAAACTGGTGTGTCTGTAATATCTTATAGGTGTCCACTTTAACCTATCCACCTCCATCCTACACATCATCCATTCGTACCCCTTTTCCTTCATGTTCACTCCTTTATCCTATCATTGCTGCTCTTTTTCCACTTTTTTCTTCCGCCTCTTCCCTCCTTCTCTCTTCTCTTTCCATCTCTTCAGACCTTCTGTTTGTCCCCCTCCTGTTACCTCTACGTCCTTCCCTTTCTTCCTCCCCTCCTCCTTGTTTGTTTCAATACCTCAGTGAGCCTCCACCTCCGCTCCCCCCCTCTTCTTGCCCCAATCTCTCTCCAGTCGTGACCGAACCCCCTCCCTGCAGCTCCGCCCACCTCCCTTCATTTCTCTTCCACGCCTTTACCTTCCGTCCAGAACACGACTGGGCACGACTCTCCAGCCAGAGGGAGCTGGGGAGGACACCTCAAGCCATATGCTGCAAGAGGAAGGAGGTGTGGGGAGAGGGTGTGGTCGGCAAAACATGGGAATTAGAGGTTGGATGATGAAGGCGAAGGTGAGGTTTCTTAAAGAGTAGATAAGGAATTGAGAATGGAAGAGAATGGAGAGGCTGGAACTGGGGCGGATCGATGGAGCAGAGGAGGAAAAAAAAGAGGGATAAAGAGAGATGTCTGGCTCCTCTTTTAATATCTGTGCGTCATTTGCCAGTTTCAGGATCAGCAATTTATCTTTGCTGCCTTGTTCTCCCGGAAAAGCCAACAGACAGGTTAGAAATAAGTTCACACACTCGCTCAGCTATACTGTACGTGAGCGCACTAAATATTCAGCGTTCAGTCAGATCAGATGGTGCATTAAAGGCAGAGGTAGTTTAATTTTCTCAGCCGTCCTCATTTTTAGTATGCTGTCCTTATCCTAAATGTTGCTTTTTTTCCTCCCTTTTCTTTGAGGTTTGCTCGTACGAGAGATCTAGGTCGGACACATTTTGATTCATGTAAAAAAAAATTACTTCCACGTTGCAGAGTTTCTGGTCCTGCTGTTAGACATCAGCGAAGGAAAAAGTAACACGGTCAGGACTGTCTGTAAACATAATGTAGGACGAGTTTCTGTTTAAAATATTTTTGGAACTATTAAAAAAATACTGATAACACAGCTGTCACATGATGCTATTCTATACTATACTATACTATACTATGCAGTCGTGACTCGATAATCCGAACCTTAACAATCTAAAAACCTTGCTATATTTTTAGGAAAAATGAACAGAACCCATAAAAATTTGCCTTAACACACCGACAGCCTTGGATTTCGACTCCGACATGACATTTTATGTCACAAATCAGGATAACGGCGTATTATCTGACTGAACAATCCCACAGATTGGCTACGTTCAGACTGCAGGACTTAATGCTCAATGAGGATTTTTTTTGTGAAATCCGATTTTTTGCAAGTTCGTTCACATTTCCAATTAAATACGACTTGTATGTGATCTGCTGTGTGAACTTCATACGACCCAAAAGTGTCCCGCATGCGCAGAAGAGGACACGACGACGTCACACGCAGTGAGCGTGCTCAGTGTTTGTGGAAGTAAACACTGATGGTGACATTGAAGCGCATCTTGCCCACCACTCCCCCGCTGTCAATGGTGGAAACAGAACTGTGACCACTAACTAAACTGGCATCAGCAGCCAAGTACTGCCTGTGCGTTCCGACCACTTCCACACTATCGGAGTGACCTCTGTCTTGACAATCCGACAGCCTTGCTATCCGACATAAAAGAAGGTTTTACATTTAGTGTCGGGTTATCGAGTCACTACTATACTATGCTTTGTTACAAAATCAGAGCTAGACTATACTCTGATAGATATTTTAATTACAAAAATGAATTTTGCTGGTGAGTGGTTCTTATGAGGCCCAGTGACCTACACAAACCTACATGGACTCTCATTTACACAATGCAGCACCTAGCCTTATGACCATAAATCTTAACTATCACCGACCCTAGAACCCTCAAATCCCATGTGAAGTCACAAGACTATGTTAACCTTTAGCTGGACTAGTTTTGCCCATATGAAGCTTTTGCTCTGCCTTTCCAGATTCCTGCATACTGTTAACCCTAAAATGTGGCCTTGTGAGAAGCAGTTTGTTGTCACTACATAAAAATGCACATACACCCTCACCCAGTAACTCTTGTCATGACTAGCAGTCTAATTCTGACCCTAAAACTAACCCCGATGTGAACATTATCCTAATCTATCAACATAGAGCTATCCTGCACACAGTCTCTTTGCCATGTTTTAGATTCTTACAGCGGTTTCACCCCCTCACTATCTCATCTTCACTGTTTGTTCACTCACATCACAAATTCAGACAATAAAGAAAAGCAGCATTTTATTCATTCATCACAAAAGAAAAGAATGTCAGGAGCAGAGCAGATTGTGGAGATACAGAATACCTTCATGATACTTGAAGATGTCAAGAGACCATTCATCCAGCAGCAGAATCACCTGACACGCAGCTACAGCGGCGCTGCCTCGTATAAAATAAATTAAATAAAAGATTGTTCGCATTCATCGCCACAGCAAATAAAATCCAGAGTTCATCTGTTTTGTGTTCCTTATCTGAGGTCAGAACACAGAAAAACAAGTTTTCGCTGAGACGAATCGCAAAACAACCACCGAAACTTCAACAGTAATTTTTCAGCCTCTTTTAAGATAAAATTGTACATTTAGCTCCGTGTCTTCTACTTACTGTCTCACTTTTCTTTAGTTTAACACACCTACACCTCAGAGCCGGTAGGCAAAATTCAATTAACTGTGTGAAAGTCAGTCTAATCGGTGTTGTAGAGGAACACACATCTTTGTTCGTCATTAGCTCTGCTGAGCTCAGTCACAACAGCGTCGGCAGTTAAACACACATGTAAGCGTCATACATGAGAACACGCGAGTGCTGATGCATGTGCTCAAACTCGAACAAACAAAATTCATGAGGCGTTAATCGCAAAAAACCCACATGCATAAACATGTGCACATTCTTGCTGCGAACCCCCAGCATGCAGTGCAACCACATGCAGTGGCCTTGTTGCTTGGTAACAAAACTTACTTTAACAAAAATCGTTTCTTTGAACAAACTGATGAAAAGATATGGAGATGGCGAAGAAAAGAAGAGGAAAGTGAGCGAGGGAGGGATAAGGAGATAACAGGGGAGAAAAAAAAAAAAACATCTGAAAATAAGACAGCAAATGAGCAGAATGCAAAAGATGGGCTCAAATATGAAAATAATCTTGACGAAGCATTCGAAAGTTTATTTGAAAAACTCATTAAGGTGACAGAAAAACAGACGGAGGGGAGGAAAGGAGGGTGCGCAGTGACTGGTGAAGTGTTTGCTGGCTCCTGATCTATTCTTATCATGTGTGCAGCAGACACAAACAACTATATTGCTTTCAGGTTGTCCAATGCATGCTGAGATACAGAAGCTTGGTTCAGTTCCAAAATGATGAGCTGATGTACAACTATTTAAAGACGTTTCAAATCAAATCAGGTTTATTGTCATGTTGCTGTACATTCACAGTAGTACAGGTGAGATGAGAGAGAGTTTCTTCAGGATCATTTAATTAGTAAGTTTTGCAGAACGAACGTCTGGGATAAGACACTAAACGTTCACTCTCGCTGCCTCCTGAAGGGGGCGCTGCATCCATGTGCGCCGTCATCACGTTGAACATGGTGAACCTCTTCAGGTCCTGGTAGGTCTTCAGGGACACAAAGACACACACGATGGTGAAGCTGCAGATGCTGCCCAGAGCTGTCTGTCTGTCTGTCTGCATCCCCTCCAGCTGTATGTCCGTCTGGGATGTTGTCATGGAGCCATGTTTCTGTTAAAGCAGACACACAGCAGTCCCTCCACTCTCTGTGGGTTTCTCTCAGCAAACGTAGCTCGTCCAGCTTGTTGTGGAGGGAGCGGACATTGGAGAGTAGGAGGACGGTCCTGCTGGTCTGGAGGGGTTAGCCTTTAGCCTAGCATGGATCCTGCTGGTCTGGAGGGGTTAGCCTTTAGCCTAGCATGGATCCCGACTCTCTTTCTTCTTTCGTTTACAGTCGTACCGTTTGTGCTTCCTTCTCTCTCGGCTAACTGCCGGTGTAGTCTCCGATCGGACTCCGTGTTGGTGTAGTTTGTCCAAATCGCAATTGATGGCTGCAATTCCAGCGCTGTTCGCTGTCCTGACACCCAGCAAAAATGTTCACTTTTGTTGTCTCCTGAAGGGGGCACTGCGTCTTCAGCAGTACTATCAGCTCAAACTTGATATGAATGTACATGTATTCATCCTGGAGAAGTGAAGGAACAAACACACACGATCATAACCACCCACTAATAGAGACTAGTCAGTTGAATTTGCCCAAAATTATGTTTTAGCATGCAGCGGTGGAACACATTAATTGATTTCTTACCTAATGTGACTCAGTGCTGTGATGCTACCGGAACACAACCGGGTGATATTTGCACACCCATGAACACGTGTACTAATGCAAATAGCCACACAGAGACACATGCAAATACACAAAGAAAGATTAGGCCAATTTCAAAGGATTAAAACCACAATCGGCCCGACTAGTATTTAAAGGATTTGACTCATTATTTGACTGCACAAACATCCACTGCCCCTGGGAAACATTATAGCGTATCTGCTTTAATCCTGACCTTTGCAAACATTAACTCGGCGCTCTGTTTCCATACATTCCACTGTTAGAAAGTTGTTCTCCGGGGCCGACCTGGGAGCACGAGGAGCATCCAACCTCGCCGCAGCCCTCGAGTCATTTCCCCCTCATGACCCTGTTACTCTCAGGGCGAGAGCTCTTTGATTGGGTCAGCGCTTCCAGCCTCACTAATTGGCTATTTGGCACGACAGATGACTTTTAATTTATTTGGACGGGTGGTAATTGGAAGTCTTTGGGAAGCAACAGCTCACAAACTCAACAAGGAATACCAGAGGGAAAAGAACAATGAGTGAGAATAATAATTATGGGGATGGTGTTACTCTAAAGGGCAACGATTTGATTATACAGAGCGGCTTGAGGATGTGTATGGGAAAGAGTGGAGGAGTAAGTAATTTCTTTAAGACTTGTGTTTAAAGTGCCGATAAGCAAAGCCGTTAATCCATTGGTGTTGCAATCATGCAAGGAAGAAACACAGTATTTCCAGTATTATCTGTACCAGGATATCCAAGCAAAGAACAATAAGCTCTCGAGTTTTTCACAAACTTTGACGACAACAAAACTTCCATCCATTTATTCTTTCACCATTAGCTTTACACTCCACCCGGTCTACCAAACCAGTGTAATAGCCACAGTATTCCACAGCACAATGCAGTCGTGACTCGATAATCCGACCCTTAACAATCAGAAAACCTTGCTCCCTGACAGGTTTTTAGGAAAAATGAACGGAACCGATAAACATACTGACAGCCTTGGATTCCAACTCCGACATGACATTTCATGTCACCAATCAGGATAACGGCGTTTTATCTGACTGAACAATCCCACAGATTGGCTACGTTCAGACTGCAGGACTTAATGCTCAATTCAGGCTTTTTTGTGAAATTCGATACTTTGCGAGTTCGTTCACATTTCCAGTTAAATACGACTTGTATGTGATCTGCTGTGTGAACTTCATACGACCCAAAAGTGTCCCACATGCACAGAAGAGGACACGACGACGTCACACGCAGTGAGCGTGCTCAGTGTTTGTGGAAGTAAATACGGATGGTAATGGAGCGTATCTGCCACTCCCCCACTGCCGCTGCCACCGATGGTGGAAACAGAAGTGTGAGCGCTGTCCTAAACTAGCATCAGCACCAAGTACTGCCTGTGCGTTCCGGCCACTTCCACCCCGTCGGAGCACAACCCCAGGATGGAAGTGGCGAGAACATGCACAATCGCACCGGTCAATCAGGCGTGAAATCCAGCGATATGTAGTGTTCTAACAACACACTAGTTATTATAACAACTATAAACAATGAATATTAACAACGAATGAGCCTTCAAGCATCAAGCCCTCCTTGTATCTCGACCTCCGTCTTGACAATCCAACAGGCTTTACATTTAGTGTCGGACTATCGAGTCACGACTGTATGTTACTTTCACAAAAATGGCTGCAGAACTGATGTTGGCATTTTTAAAGGCTATTTTTTGGGATGAGGTGTATTTTTAAACCATGAGCTTTTTTCAAACTTAACCAAGTGGTTTGGTGCCCACACTTAAAAAAAAAATGGTTTTGTGGCATCAACAAGCAAATAGAAACCGACAGTGATGGAAAACATTGACTGAAAATGTAAATGCAAACAAAAGCAGAAAGCAAAAATGCAAATACAAACAAAACAAAACAATGGTCTCAATCTGTTCTGTGGTTTATTCCTCCTCCACCTCTCTGTTTATGCATTAAGTGAAAAAAACTCTCCAGTCACGTGATGTAAAAAATAAGCCAGTGGAGTCCATCAGGGCTACACAAAGAGACACACAACCATGCACGTTCACATTCCCACCTACAGCCAGCTTAGCAACCAGTCAACCATGCATGTTTTTGACCTGTAGGAGGAAGCAGGAACACTGGAGGAAAATCCATACGAGCGCAGGGACAACAATGCAAACGCCACAACAGAAAGAGCCCAGGCTTCAAAACGTACAGCAAAGGTGTAATTCTAAGGTTCATGCTAATTCCTCAAGAAAGAAAATAACTGGGAGGTTGTGTTTTATAACACATCTGGAGGGATTTGTCAGTGTTTAGTCTCAGTGGAAATGGATAAAATGGAAAGAATACATTATACCAGTTAAAATTGCACAACAAAACAGCATCTAGAACAACCCTTAGAAGTCTGCTCTGATCCGGCGGGCCTCATAACAGTGCAGCATAATTTATCAGTGCTGTTTTAGTGTGAAAAATCCACTGCTAAAAATGAAAATGGTTTTATGGTGTTACAGTGCTTTGGTTAAGGTTTTGTTAGTTTTAGGAAACGATTACAGTTTGGGTTAAATTAACCAGTCGCTGGGGGGGAGAAAAAAAACGCCGACTGGATTCCTTGTTCTGAAGCCAGATGTTTGTTTGACCCCTCCATCCACCCCAATCTAAAGATCAATACAGTTCTAACTGTAAATTGAAGAACAAGGCAACACTTGTCTAAACATTCATACACCTCTACCCCAGCCAAAGCAGATTAGTCGCCCTTAAAGAAACTGTATATTCTGGGAGAGACAATGAAATACAGTCTGGTAAAAACACAATACTCCTCATGTTTCAGTCCCAGCGACCAACTATCTGCTTTGTTATTATGATGGGGAGGCAACTAATCAATACCGTTTATCTGTGTGTTTGTCAGCAAGATTACACAAAAACTGTCATTTCAGGAAACTAGGCGAAGAGGTGGACAAACAAAGAACCTTTTCAGTGTTGGTGGATGGAGATAAGGCACCATCTTTGGCAGTAAATGTGTTTTATTGGTGCCTTATCAGTTGTGAAATGAAAATACATGTATTATTTATTTTGTAAGATGAATTTATAGGAACATGTTTTCTTTAACCTTGGCTGGATGATATACTTTGTTTATATATTGGCATTAAGTTTGTTTTTGCCCAATAATAAGGTATCTGGAGGATGGGTACGACGTCCATATGTAATATTTGTCCATCCTGGATGTGATGTAAATATATAATCAGACATTTCATTTAACTGGTGCTGAATTTATTTCTTTTCCAATTTTCAATGAAACACAGGAGAAGTCCACCCAGTTCTTGAATGTGGGTGTTAATCCTGAGAGCAGTAATTTCTCTATTATTGCTCTTTTCTTAACAACTTCTCAGACAAAAATTGATTTTTTTAAAAATACAAAATGAAAAGAACAAAATCCAAATCTGACCCTGCAGTAACCTTTAGGGTTTCACACCACATACACCTTCAGAAATTCATTTCTGTCTGCAGAGTAGCTGATATTTACTTGTAAGCGTCTAATAATGACATAAGAAATTATATCAGGCTCTCGGTTCCTCCGCCTCTTGTTTCACAACTATCGTTAAACAATATTTCAAAACAAATGTAAGCCAATCCCAAAATCAAGCGAACACTGGGGGCAGCCGCAGAGGGCAAAGGAAATAGAATGTCTCGGGTAAATTACCTTTTTAAATTCAATGTCAGCACCAGCACCAGCCTTTGACTTAGATTGCATTTACATTTTAATCATTAAGCAGAAGCTGGTATCTAATGCAAGGCAGCTGACGATGAGGACGACCACAGAACCTGCTTAAGTTATGCAACATTATGAGGAATCACGATTGAGAGGTGCAACGAACAAGGTGTCCTGCAAGAGATGAAACTCCTGTTTGCCTGAAACCAATGCATGTAGAACACAGTTGGTCATAATGGAGATGTGTTATAAAGACGAGGGACGACCGTGTACAAGTATTAAAAGTTGCTGTAAGGAAGAGAGGAACGGAAGAAAAACTGTGAGAGGAAGGACATATTCAGTTGTTATGTTTAAGGCTGCTTTAATGTAATTCTCTACACCGCGCTACTTTAGAGAGGCTATTAAATATCTGAAGCCTTTGGCATTTAGCTTGATTTGTTTGGCCATGTAAGCAAATAGGTATTTGAATTTAAAATACAGGTCTGTATCTGCTGATGTTTTAATTCATTCACCAGACCACAGCGGGCACAAACAAGGTTGTATTTTCATCCAGGTGTAAAACAGTCAGCATAAAAATCCTCATCTCAGCTGGAAAATTATGGATTGCTCTCTTCAGAGGGCTAGCTGCTGTCTAAAGTGAAACGTCTGAAGGGCTTGTTCACAAATTAGGGTAAAATGGAAGCGATGATCAAAAGACGTATCGGTGCAGCAGACTATTGTGCCTGAATGAGAAAGGGAATTACATACAGTCATGAGCTCTGCTTTGTGTTCTAAGATCCAAGACAGAAGTGGCCGAGGTAAATTTTATTCTTTGGGTGGCCGGGATCACTCTTAGCGAGAGAGTAAGGACATCCGATATGCAGAACTGCAGCAACCTTTGGATTGAAAGGAGACAGCTGAGGGGGTTTGGGCACCTGATTAGGAATTCTCTTGGATGTCTGCCTGTGGAGGCTGCAAATCCCATCTGGACTGGGAACACCTCTACCACCGTTACCTGGACCTGGTTAAGCATTACAAACGCATGGATTGATGGATGGAGGTTTGTGTCCGTAGCCAACAGAAGACATTCATCCATTATCTACACACCGCTTAATCCTCACTGGGGTCGCAGGGGGGGCTGGAGTCTAACCCAGCTGACTCAGGGCTGTTACGCCTCCGTCTAGGGGAACCTTGGACATAACATGAGTTTGAATTCTACAACATCGGACTTAAGTCCCGGCCAGAAGAAAAAACGGAGGACACGATTGTACATTTTCTTAATTCCTAGATGACCAGACATGTAGTCAGAATTTGAGAACGGAACGGCTGTGGAACGACAATTTGACACATGGACTCGTGCATGAAGCCAGAACTAGGAGACCAGTGACGCATCAGAAGGCAGGGGACACCCTGGACAGGTCACCAGGTGACCTTCTTGCTGCGAGGCAACAGTGCTAACCACCGAGCCACCTTGCAGCCCCAACAGAAGACATCCATCCATCCATCATCTATACACCGCTTAATCCTCACTAGGGTCGTGGGGGGCTGGAGTCTATCCCAGCTGACTTAGGGCGAAGGCAGGGGACACCCTGGACAGGTCGCCAGTCTATCTACACTTAGAGACAGACAACCAAGCACACTCACATTCACACCTACGGACAATTTAGAATCACCAATTAACCTCAACATGTTTTTGGACTGTGTGGGAGGAAGCTGGAGAACCCGGAGAGAACCCAAGCTGCACGGGGAGAACATGCAAACTCCACGCAGAAAGATCCCAGGTGTCCTCACCAGGACGCGAACTGGCGACCTTCTGGCTGCGAGGCAACGGTGCTAACCACCGAGCCACCTTGCAGCCCCAACAGAAGACAGTGAGACCAAAATCCCACATAAATCCAAATACAGCTGATGAGTAGTAAGTAACGCTTGACAAAGTTTATATGGAAAGGCAGCTAAAATTAGACATGTATCTTGATTTATTCCAGCATCTAACTAGTGTGAACATGAACACATTGCAGTAACTGTACTCTCCCAAACAGTGACCAAATATGCAAACAAATGAGCCGTCACTTTTAACTCAGCAAGGGTTTTATCCAAAAGTCAATACAAACAAACCGACTCCAAAAATGCAACAAATGAAATATTTGCTTTGTTTGTAGCACAGAAGTTGATGACAAAAATAAAAAATGGAAAATTTTAAAAGAAACAGCTAGAGGACAAACAGAGAACTTGATGACAGTAAATGCAAATACAGACGAGTATTCCTCGGCAAAGATATGCAAATGCATGCACATGGAAAAACACACACGCATGCACAAACCCGCACAAGATTAGCTTTGTACACTGTGTGTTACAATCCGCTGTGAGGAACTCAAACTTTCTCATTACACCCATGTTTCTTTCCTGGTGGTGAGACGATGTTTTGTGGGTTTTTTTGGGTGAGAAAGAAAACAAGGAAGACAGAAAAAGGGTAAGAGAAGGAAAGGCCAGATCAAAGGGGTGGGAAGTACAGAAACAAAGATTAAAAGGATGATAAAAGATGATGAGATGTGGGGAAAAGAAAGAACGAGGGAGCGGATAGGAGTGTCAAAAGGGAGGAAGTCATACACACAATGAAGTGGAATGAAGTGTGTGCGTGTGTCACCCTGACATACAAAGGAGATTGGAAGGTAATCAGGCATATGGCAGGTGCTGCACAAGGGGAATAATAATGGGCTCACACACACAAAATAAACCCGCACGAGCACACACATATTGTACTGCTACATGATGAAACACAATAGGACAGACTGATACCAAAGCAGCACAGTAATGCAGGGCTGCAAACACACACGCTCGTTTGCGCTATACTGTGAACAGATAAGGACGCGGTCTCGCTCATCAGAGCATAAAGCAAGAAAGGCCGGCTTGGAATCGTTCAGAACCTGCTGAGTTTATGCATTTTGCCACAAACAGATAATAGAAGCCTCTAAAATTTCTCCGCTGTGTGGGATGCTGTTTTTGTCAAGACGTGAATTGGGGTTTCTGAGCTGATCTCTGACAGTTTGTTTCCTCTCTACTGTATTTACAGCTGTTTTTGTATCGCCCTCTTGGGTGAGTCTCTCTTAAAAAGAGATTTTAATCTCAACAAGACATCCACGGGTTAAATGAAGTACAAGGAAGGAAGAGTGAAGACTGCATAATGACTTCGAGCATCAGCTCAGCTGTTGACTGGATCTTTTTTAAATGTGTCCTGTTGTGCAGTTTTAACTGACTGCCTTCCAATTAGAAACAAATTTGCTCCTTAGTGAGATGTACTGAGGTAAAACAAAAACAAGGGAGGAAGTGGAGGGAAATGTTTTTTCTTCTAATTTATGTTGTGCTGACATCTGACAATACTTTATCTTTTCTTGAGCCATTCATAAGGACTAATGGGAGGCCACAAACTTTAAGTGTGGAGCTTGAAGTCTAAAGATGGGACAAATCGTAGTTGGTTTGAAGGTAAAGCTTTAAAAAGGAAAATGGGACATAAGTCAAGGAGATGTTTAACGTCACATAGATCAAAATGTGGATGTTTCGGGCGCCGCTGTAGCTCACCTGGTTGAGCTGGCGTCCCATGTATAGGGGCTATAGTCCCCGACACAGCGGTCATGGGTTTGAATCCCTGCTCATGACCCTTTGCTGCAGGTCCTTCCCCCATTCTTCTCCCCCCACTTTCCCGTCTCTCTCTCTCTGTCCTATCTAATAAAGCCAAAAAAGGCCAAAAAATATCTTTAAAAAAATGTGGATGTTTCTGTGACATGTGCCACCCACCCGGACCAACCACACCACCCAGAATCACAACCTCCTCCCCCCCTTAAGGGTAATGTACCCTGCCATAAGTGAAAAACTGCTCAGGAATGGCTTCAGGAACAAAACAAAGGCATTGACCAAGCCTCCAAACTCCCCAGACACAAACCTGAGTGAGGGATGTCCATGGCCCGATGGCTCAAAGCTGTTTGGTGGCACGATTAGTTTTTCAGTCTTTGGTTCTGACGTTGAGAATAAAACTGCCTCGTTTTGCCGTTCATCCTCATCTCTCACACACACACACACCAAAGACCAAAGGTACCATATTACTATAGCAACTGTGACACTACAGCACCAGATGTGTCTTCCCATTGTACAAATCAGCGCCTCGGCTTCGCCCATTACTCGGTGGACACTGACTGTCTCCCATAATGAAACGCAGCATGCTGAAGGTGACTATCTTCTTCAGGTTGACCAGCTGTGTGGACCAAATGACGGGAGACCCCCACTAAATGGACGCACCATACAGAGAGAGACTAGCCGAATAGAAAACTACTAAAGTCAGAACAGAAATGAGAGAAAACAGGTTAAGCTGCAGCCCAGACTGACCTGATATGACGGGTTAGGAGGCATGTAAATGTAATGTGTCTATTGCTCTTGAATAAAACCTCTTTCTGCCCTTTATTGTTAGCAGTAGTGGAGAGATTCCTGAACAGTCAGGCATGTTGGTGCCCCAGGACCCGCTGGATCCACATTTAATCAAGTTTCTCCCTTCTGGTTTTCTTTCTTTTTTTTTTAAAGGACAACGTAGGACAGCGATTTACATTACATTTACATGATTTTTATGCATAAGTATCACATTGGAAAAGGTTTAAGGAAACAGTACAATTCTAAAAGGGACTCCTCATTTTCATAAAAAAGGTCTTCTCATAGGGAGGTTTTGGATTTTTTTTTTCGCACATAACGGCGATGACCTTCGCTGAGTAAGTTCTGATGCAGCGAACAGTCATTTCTCATCAGCTGTTCGTGCTTTTATTCTTTGATCAGCGTAAAGCTTTTGCAAATTCCAGGTGACGTCAACTGAAAAAAGGTCCTAAAGACTTAAAATTTTTTAGGGACATTTCAAAAGTTTGCTTTAAATTCACTTACTAATTCTATGGAAGCACAGCTTATGAGGTTCATTTTTTACTTTGAGTTTTAAGAAAAGTATAAATCATGTCTTATGTACAGACGTATGGGATTTCAGTGTTATGAGGAAGGCATTGCAATCACAATTGCAGTACAATCACTTTATGGGGATCCAAATAAAACAGACCTCGACTGCTCACATTTAATTGTTATGAGTGTTATTGAATTAAATAATTGCTGTTTCCTATGTGCAGCTACATTTGACTTTGGTGAAATGTTTTACTGCTGCCCTCTCACTCTCTCTCTCTTTAGGGTGATCGAGGTAATTTATGCAAACATATTTTAATGTATTTGAATTGTTGCTTCCTCCTTTGCAATGCATTTTATTATTAATGTGCCTCCTGCTGCTTCATAAGAAGTCTGTCGCTGCATCTTTAAACTTGTAGACATGATCGTGTTTGCATTAGAAGAGGTGCATGTTGCTTATGTAAATCGGCTTCCTCTTAAATACATGGGACTCAGTCACCTCAGCACAGTGATAAGGATGATTTCTTGACAAGTTTCCGTGGACTGAAGTGTAACTCAACACCAAGATGACATGGCTTAGAAGGAAAAAAAAAAAAGAAGAAATAAAACCCCATTTATCTAAAGGGGCTGCTCAGCAAAACACTACTACTACTTTAAATTCATAGCATTACCCTTAGTCCCAGTTGGGACCCTTAAAGTACATCTCCAGTCTTTGGACACTCCGTTGGGACAAATAGCAGCTGAAGGAGAAGAGAATACATCTCATTAACTTTTACTTTATAATTGGCTCACATCTTGTTTGGGATTTGAAATGGTAACTTTCCTTTGTGGTGCCCTCAGTACGCTGCGTGAGCCTCGCGCTATTAAATCGACTCTAAAAATGGTTAGTCTAGGCACATCCAGATGTAATTTCGAAGCACACCCATTGGGGAGCACTGCCTGTTTGTTATACATAATTGAATTTATTATGCTCTAAAAAATGTTTTTTAAAAAAAATGTGGAAAAAAAGAGAAGTTTACTCACAAGGTTTCCTCTGAAGCTTTAAACCTTTCGGCATTTTCTCATTCAAATATTTGGCCTCTGATTATTTCTGCTGTCGTTGGTTCAGATTTTTATCACTGCAGCTTTGTACAAGCAAACAGTGTGAAAACATCCGTGTCAATACAAAACACGAAGCATTACACAACATGCAATCTCTTTCGGTAAAGGAAGATTGGATGTTTCTCTATCATTATCATAATTACTTCAGCTATTTCTGCGCTGATCGTTTCCATCTTCCGCATTCATTTTCACCTGCAGACGACGGCGTCCTCCGTCTGAGCAACATCATCCCACCGTGACAATCATACCGTGACATATGCTGCTCCGGCTGCTGGATGGATGTAACTCATACGATATTATTCATTCAGATATTCATGACAAAGGATAAGTTCTGCTAAGAATACGCTTTTGGCTTGTTTTGTGCAGCCTACCAAAGACATGTTTAAAAAAAATAGATAAATAAAATCCAGTCCATTTGTTCATGTGTTACTCAAACCAACAGAGACAGAACAGGTTTTTTTTTTTGCTCGGCGTCTTGTACTAAACAACAACCATGAGGATCTTAAATCCTGAATGATTCTCCCAGGCGCACACCCAAAAAGGTCAGTGAAATATTAATCAAAAAGGTTACTCATTTTACGCAAGCCATTGACCCTGTTAATAAAACATGTCTCTGGGAGTCTCTGCTGGGTTAAACTTATTGACCCTTAGCAGATATTTCTAGTGTTGTATTCTCTTCAGAATTGACAACAGCGAGGGAACCACTGCTTTTTCATGTGTTAAAACCCCCCCTCTGGTGAATCTCGAGGTTTTTTTTTTAGATCTCGTTAACATGTCTGCGTGGTGTTTTTTATACGCTGGCTGAGCCAAATAAGCTGTCAACGCCATAGCTGAGTGTTTCCACCATGACGCTTTAGTGACACTCTAAAAAACGTATATTCACACTTCTGGGGTTTCACACCGGAGCTCTCGATGTCATTACTAGTTTTTAGAATCAGTTTCGGGTTTGAACATCCATCCATCCATTATCTACACACCGCTTAATCCTCACTAGGTGACTCAGGGTGAAGGCAGGAGACACCTGGACAGGTCACCAGTCTATCACAGGGCTACACTTAGAGACAGACAACCAAGCACACTCACATTCATACCTACGGACAATTTAGAATCACCAATTAACCTCAACATGTTTTTGGACTTATGGGAGGAAGCCGGAGAACCCGGAGAGAACCCACGCTGCATGGGGAGAACATGGAGACTCCACGCAGAAAGATTCCAGATGCGAACCAGCGACCTTCTAGCTGTTAGGCAACGACGCTAACCACTGAGCCACCTTGCAGCCCGGGTTTGAACATGTACAATTGAATTACTCCAATATTATGATTGGTCATTGACTATTTTAGTGTGGTTTAACAGTCGTATGTGAGCTGGTGTGCTGAAATTGCAGTCAGTGGGGAGGGGTGGGTGGAGCAAGAGGGAGGGATGTCACGTATCTGCACATTCTGGAGGAGGCAACATGGTAGAGTTTCATCTCAGACTTTTTAAACTTTTTTCTTAGGAAAAACAATTAAATATGTATCTGTGATAAACAGAGATTTAGGGACTTTAATGAATGGAAATTGGATCAACCTGAGCAGGTGATCTGTGTGTGCAGGGATAAGCTGAATGTTAAGAATGAAAACTTTGTATTCTTCTATCAGCAGCAGCAGCAGCAGCCAAAACTGCAGGAACTCCGGGATTCACTGGTCCACCAACTCCAGAAAAGCATTCATGATAAAGTCGTCATAACGATATGTTAATTCCACAATAAGTGAGACCTGATGTTCTCTTCAGTTAGGTGGAAAAAATATGTGCATACATAGAGATCTGCATTAGCAATTTGAATAAATGAATTGAAAAATATTGGCATATCGTACAGAGTCATGTAATTTTTCAATGCCTTCTTGCCTTTACTATTGTTAGTTGCTGGAGCTTATAGTAGGCAGTCAGGATGTCATTATTAAGGAGTCAGCTAAAAGTGCCTCCAGATGAAGAGATTATGTTTAACTTTTTTTTTTTTTTCTTGATCTAAAACACAAATAAAAGCTGTATTGAATGACAGATTTCTACCTGTGTTTGATTCAGATGTCTGGAACACGACCAAAACTCAAGATTTGTACAGAAAACTCAAGATTCATTGGTCCACCAGCTCCAGAGGTGGAAGCAGAGGCGGTAAACTGCACTTGAGAGCCGTATTTTGTATGTAAGCGGCAGGATATAAGATGTGTGTCTGTGCTGCGGGGATCTAAAGGGAGCCGTACTGAGCTAATAAGGCATGGTATGGTGATTTAAGAGAAGACTCTTGCGCCTCCCAGGCTAATTATCCAGGTCTCAGTGTGTCTAAACCTTTCCTTTTCCTCTCTGTCAACCTTTCTGAGTCTCTACTTCAATTTCCTGCTTCTGGCTATATTCCCTCATTACTTATGTCTTTTTCCGTTTGCCCGCCGCCTCTGTGTTACCGCTCCCCTTCTTATTCGTCTCTTTGCTTGTGCTCTAAAATTCCTCTCTGCTTTCATCTCTACCTCTCTCTGTGATCTAGCACCTCTTTACCTTTTTCTGCGAGTTGGTTTTGCTTATTACGCCTCTAAAGGAGTGCAAGGATTTCATTATGTCCTCGTTGAACTGAGTGTTTGAAAGGCCCTTATTACTATGCAGGCAGGTGATGTGTACATGTGTGTTGCTACTCGTGGTTCTGTTGCGAATCTGTTAATTGTGATTTCATTTTGTGAGCCGGAACTATTTAGAAAGCTTAGTTCAAATTGTGTAAGTTGGTGTGACGCTTTGGGGCTTTCTAAATATAGCAATAAGGCTAATTGTGAAGTTGTAGTAAGAGGGAACAATATTTTCAAGTTAATTTTCGAGAAAAAAAAGCAAACAGAAAGCAGGATTCCTTGACTAACCAACCGGATCTCCTACAAATTATGTTCAACTGTTTGCATGAGAAAACACATTTGTAGGAGAAACTCGCTTCATGACTTCTTCGATCAAATCAAACATTCATTTTGTATAAACTGTGTCTCTGAAACACTCACCGCTGACATCATACAGCTGGTCATCCCTACAGTATGTGTGGGAAAAATATTCTTCAAAAATCTGGAAAGTTGCATTTCATAAACGTTAATGTCTGATATCTGACAACACACAAACTGCTCTGTTGTCCGGTGGTGTCAAAGCAAATACAAATAAGCCGATTCATCTGCCGGATCTCGACATCCTTTCCTCTTCACTGCGTAAATGTCACTCCAAATCCTGGCGCCGGCCACTGCCACTGAACATAAATCATTAACGCTGAGTACTTGAATAATTTGTAGGTCACAGACTTGGACAAACATGTAACCAACACTAACCTGCTTTTGAAGTCCATAAAAATGCAACTTCTCCGTCGGCTTACGACTGAGTCTTCTCAACATCTGCTCTTTTCTCTCTCTCTCCCTGTCTGATTTTTCCATCCATCATCCTCCCACTCTGTCCATCCATGTCTCTCCCTCTGTCCTCCTTTAATTCCTGTTCACAGACTCCCTACAGCTCCTTCCTTCCCTTCTGGTTTCCTTCGCCTGTCCACTCCCTGTGGTCCCCATTACAGAGCAGAACAGAGGATGTTCCTCTCCCTTGGGGCAGCAGTGATCATGTGCTGCTAAACCTTGGAGCCAAGAACAAAGGTTTGCATGCACATGCCCTCACACATGCCCACACAGTATGTAGACACCAAGTCCTCGGAAACGAAGAGGAGAATCGGGGCCATAAACACACTAGAACTTCCCACACATCTTATCAGTGTCTGGATCTTATTGGTGTTATTTTCTGTTGTTACGATGACAAAACACATATTTTTCTATCAGTAAGAGCAGTTTTTGCCGGATCTGATACCCCATCCAACCGAAATTGTTTCCCACACACTACACTACGGTCTATCTCCCCTTTGGAGAGCCACCTTAGAATTCAGAAGATGTTTCAATATATTAAAAGTGAAAGTACAAACAGAGCAGAGCCTCTGTTGAGCTGCTGAAATACAAAACAATATTAATCATTCATCATTATCATTCAGCATTCAGAGTGTTTGACCTGTAAATTATGCTTTTTCACCTTTTCACCTAGCTTGCATTACAAATTTTCCTGAAAACAACATTTCTGTCTTTTTAAATAATCAAATTTAAATTTTAAATATGCTGTATTTATAATAGGAACAGGAGGAAATCAAACACACATACACACACACACACTGCAGCTTTGTACCGGCTCTTAAAAGCTTTAGGCCTTGACCTGCTCACAGTCATCATGTTCAATAACACTAAGAGCCTCGAGTGTGTGTGTCTGTGTGTGTGTGTGTGTGTGTGTGCGTTTGTGTGGGGGTTTAAATGAAACATAGACATAGATATAAGCCCAAGCACTCGTGGTTTTGTCTGCTCGTGTGTCTGACTTCTGTGTGTGTGTGTGTGCTTGGTGTACAGCTGTGTGTAATGAAGATAGGAAGCTTCATTAATACTGGTCATTAATGTGCCCTAAGGCCTGAGCCAGCAAGAACACACCATCGGGCTAAAAGAGACACCAAATGGAAACTCGTTTTCTTTTTCCACTGTAATATATCTCTCCCTTTCACCCCTTCTTGTGTCCATTTATCTCTGTCCTTTTCCGCTGCACTTTTCCACCTCTTGAGATGTTATTTTTCTCATGCAGAGATGGAATTAGAAGGCAGGGATGTGAAAAGGCGAACTGTAGGAGATAGGAGAAGAAACAAGGCAAGTGGATGGGGATAAAGATTAAAGGAGGGGGAAAGGAATGAAAGAGAGAGTGTAACCGGGCAACAGAACAGAAATATGGGTAGAAGAGGAAGGAAAGGGAGTAGGAATTAAACCACATGGAAACAAGACTGACTACAAATGTAGTCCAAATCTGGTAAGAAACACAGAGGTTATGGATTGAGGCAGCAGTCTATTATTCATGTGTTTATATCAGGGCATTTCCGTGCAACTATTACTTTAATTTGTTCTCTCCAGCTTTCTTTTCCTTATCAATCAGTATCCATTCGCTCCATGTGTTTGTTTTGGTGCACTTGCCTGATAGATTTTGTCTTATTTGACCAGCAACAGTACTTTGAACATCATAATTACTCAAATATCACTCAGCAGGGCGACTATTTTGTGCATTCTACCAGCATGATGTTCACTTTCACCATATGAACGACTCTTTGGTTGTTGCCTACAGAAACACTTGAGCAAGAGGAACACTGTAAAGGTTGGTGTGGTCTTTTTTCTGAAACTATAGAATAAAGTATAGATATATTGGTTAATAAAAATCGTGCAGATGCTCAGTGGGATTAGGATTTGGAGGCTGAGTCAACACCTTGGGTCCTTTGTTGTTTTTGTGGGGGACGCATTGTCCTGCAGGAAGAGGTTTCTGGTGTTGGGAAGTACCAGCGCCATGGGAGGGAGCGCTTGGTCTGCAGCAATGTTTAGGTGGGTGGCACATGTCAGTGTACCATCCATCAAATGCCAGGACCCAGAGTTTTCCAGCAGAACACTGTATCATGCAGAACATGATGATGAATGTTCCCCTTTCAGTGGTTTTAATGTTGTGGCTGACATGAACACATTTAGTGCAATCGTTTTTTTTGAAAGACTTGGAATACTATTGCCAAAAGTTTTGTCTTTTTGGTGGTAAATGCCAACGGGGGCAAACATCCCCCCAAAAAAAACAAATTCTCCAAGCCAACAAAACAAAAACCAAGAAGTTGCCATGCCAACGGGTTGTCCACTAATCATTAGGTTGGCAGTTTGATCCCTGTCAACTCCACATGCCAAAGAAGCCCGAGTTGTTCCACATGGCGGACGGGCACTCTGCATGGCAGCTCTGCCCCCATTAGTGTTTGAGTGTGAGTTGGGTGAATGAGAAACATACTGAATGTGGCTAAGGTTAAAAGGGCCGACATAAGTGCAGACCATTTACCAAGTACTCTGTAGAACCACTTACAAAGTCAAAGTGCTTTCTGATATGACTTGTTTGATTCTTCTGTGCCTTCCAGAACCATTGCAAATCTTTTTGGGGGCTTTAAATCAATCTGTTTAGGTTTAGAGAAAGACTATGGTCAAAGTTCTTCCTTAAGGTCAGGGCTCTCAGACAGCCATTGTGCTGTGTCATTGCTAGACAATGGTCAGACTGCACCCATTATCATTTTGTACATCATTTTATAGTGGAAAAAAAATGTTCTGACTATGTGTCTATATGTCTTTAAATCAGTATCAGTTGTCATGGGCAGCATAACAGTGTCAGGGGAACTTGTTTTTTGGGGAAAAATGCTTTGAATTTGGTGTTAACTTTTTCTTAACCGGGGGACAAAGATGTAAAGAACTCTTTGTAAATCTTTATGATGGTTCACTGAAAGAACCAGGCAGGCTGGCCTTACGGCACAGTCCATCCGAATTTGCCATTTTTAACATGAAGGTTGTTGTTGTGGCCTGAAAGACAGACAATTTTAAAATTGGTAGCATGTAGGGGGAGGAGGTCAGGATGTGAAAATGTGCAACCAATGGCAAGTTTATACCAGAGTCTACATCCACTAAGTTTGATTATGGTTAAAGTAATCTCCAATAGCATTATAGTTTTAGGAATAAAAACAAAAAGAAACATGCTAACAGTTGGTTGAAAAGGGGCTGTTTGTTTGTTTGTTTGTCTTACATATCAGTGGGATTTTCTCTTACCAGAACAGGAAAGCAGAGGAAAGATTTTTTATTTTATTTTTTTAAAGGATCAAAATGAGTTCTCATAAGGCGGCTTTCTACGACAGGAACTCGAGGCAGGTGTGAGGTGGCGTAAACATTTACAAGAATTTCTCCCTCATCAAACCTTTTCAGTCAAGTCTGTTTCCATTTTAATGTGGGATCCAACAGCTTCAACCAGGACGTCAACTCGACAAAGCATTAACTAATAGCTGATACTGGACATGGCACTAAGACCGTGAGCACACAGGAAGTATCACAAAAAAAAAGGTTTGTCCTGTTATATGGTGAATTTTACATTGTTGATGGCGATGGTTTGGAAAACAAGGATAGAAGAAAAGGTAGAAAAATGCTGCTTGATGTCCTCTCCAAGTCTAACCAATCGGTGTTGAGACCTGAGGCTCAGAACTACCTACCCTGGAGAAGACACTTTTTTTTCCTCCACCTGTAGAACCTCGTGTTCTCCCAGCTGAATAAGGTTCTACAGGGACGCTTCTTGTCTGTCTCTTTGTTTCATACGAGGTATGTCGGAAAAGTTTCAGGACTGGTGTCACAAAAGAAATATTTCAAATCCAAACTACAAACTATAAGTTTTCCCTTCAAAGTAATCCCCCTGGAGTCTAACACACTTCCTCAGCTTTCTCTGCTACACCGCCATGCACTCCTGGAAGGATTTTTCTGGGATCCTCCACAGCTCCATCGTCACAGCCATCTTGACGTCATCCACGTCTTCAAAACAGGTCCCCTTGATGACCCCCTTGAGCTTGGGGAAGAAGAAAACAAACCCACAGAGCCAGGTGGGGTGAGTAGGGAGGTTGCTCCAGCACGGTGATGTTCTTCTCAGCCAGGAACTGTGGGATGATCACGGTGTTGTGAGCACGTTGTCATGGTGAAGCAGCCACGACTCTTCTGAACAAAGCAGGATCTCTTCATAGACGAGCTGGATGATCGTCTGAAGGGGAAAACTTGTAGTTTGTAGTTTGGCTTAGAAATACATCTTTTGTGACACCAGTCCTGGAACCTTTCTGACACACCTCGTACCTCGTGCCGTTCTCATTGTACCTCTTCATTGCTGCTGCAGTGACCCAGTCAGTTTCCATATGGAGAACTTTAATTTTAACTTTTTTTGGGGGGGGAGAGGTGGCAGAAGAGGGTTATGGCACGGGTCTGGTCTTTAGAGGCAAGAAGGAGGAAAAGAGGAGGAGATTGAGGCCTGAGATGACAGGACAGAGAAAGACTTGGTCCCCATGAGGGCAGAAGACAGACGAGAGTGGGGGAAAAACAGAGGAAGATGATAGAGGAGAGCCTGGCCATCGGGGAGTAGTGTAATCTGAAAGCAAGAGACCAGCCTCGGGAAGGGCCAGCTGATGAAATCTGACAGAAATAAGGAGGAAGAAGGAAAGAAGACGGAGAGAACTGGAGGAGACCATTAGGAGCTGGTGATGGGTCATTAAAAAAGACATGTTTGGGTGTTTTCTATTCCTCTTTCTGCAGTAGATATATATGTGGTTTCTAAGGAAAGTGTTTCTTTGTGTATATATACTCATCTTGCTCGCTATTTCCCCTCTTGATGCTTCTCTCTTACAGTTTATTTCCATTTCCAACCAGCAGGAAAATAGTGGTGAGGGTTATGAGTCTTTTTAGATTCAGTGGCAAAGCTGAAAGGGTATATTTCTGCTTTTCCTAAGATTGCTGCAGACCATAACACCTTTCAAATCTTAAAAAAAACAAAAAAAACATCAGAAAATAGCAGTCATTGTGAAGTTGTACCGACACGATGATGGGACAAAGACAAAGCAGCATGAGGTTTGGAAATCCTGCCCAAGTGCAGAATCAAAACGGAGAGGAAATCAAGCATGATGGTTTTTCTTACTATTAGGAAATCCCATGAAAAGGTCAAAATCAGACAAAGGCCAGTCTCATTAAAAACGGGAAGACGCCGTCTTGCGTTGAAGTAAAATAGATCAAATTACAAAATCACTCTGATAGATCAGTTTCACAAAGTAAACTATCAGCTTGCGATTATAATTACGAAGCAGTTCGGTGAAGCCAACTGCACAACTGCATGGGAATAGATCGCAACAATCTGTAAATGACATAAAAAGAGTACATTGCACTTCCATTTTGCACTAATGTACATATATCTTTTTCTACTAGATGTGTAAATTCTTGTATATATTTGTCTTATTATCTTGTTTTATTTTTTATTAATATTTATTGTATTTTATTCTTTTCTTTCTTTAGTTATTTTACTTTATTTTATTTTTTAATTTTCCTATTTCTATTATTCGTGCAAATTCCTGGGGCAACACCAACAGTCAAAACCAAATTCCTTGTATGTTGTGTACGTACTTGGCCATTAAAGCTGATTCTGATTCTGATTAAGGCAAGCCATGTGCACAGATAAGTATGCCAAGTTACCAGACATTCCTCAGTTTGCTGCTCTGACAACTGGTGGTTCGTGGGTCCAGTCGTCGTTGAGCCAGGCAGGGAAGAGATGTGGTTCCGATTACGAACGCTTGCTGTACAGAGTTCGAACGGTGCCAGTCGGAGGAAACCTGCTGCTCCTTTGTTCTTCTTGCAAAGTTACCAGCTCAGCGCTACCTTCCTTCTGTTGCTCATGCAGCCAGCTGGCAAACTTTAGCCCTATCCATGCAGGAGCAGGAGAACCTCGTGTGATTTAGAGAATTATACGCCTACGTCTGTGCTTCTTGTGAGGCCTTCACCTGGGACAGGCGAAGTCGGTGTTTTACTCGAACTGAATAAATTAAACCGAGGATGTTGAAAGGTGGCGAAACGTTCCTAACTGCACGCCACTACGCACGTTACCCATTTAATCACCCTTCAAGATTTCACTCTTCTGACGGATTTGAGTCGCTGCGAATGGGTCTCCATGCTGTGTCGCAACATGAGCCTCCTGAATTTGCATCCAAAATGCTTCAAATTTTCTTGTCAATGAAGCCTCCATTATTCTCAAGTGTGAAAGAGTCACAGGAAAAGCTAAGAGGGAAACAAAAAAACATTGCAGACAAAAAAAAACGAAACAAAAGAGAGAAAAAAGACTCCAAATCACAGGGATGCCAAAACACACAGAACTGAAATTACCATAGAACCTTTGTGTTTGGTGAAATATTGTCGGTAGTTTGTGGGGGAAGATTTTACAGATATGGCAGATTCACACAGGACAAAGATTACAGAAAGCCTCTACATACGATATATTGAAATCCCAAAGTAATACGAGTCCCTTAAAAGAGTACAAAGAGCTGCAGTTTTGGTGGTCTGGGGTTTAGTTGATCTGATACCAAATTTGCTTTTTATAGAGTGACTGGAGGAACAGCGTGACAGTTTAATTTTAAATGTAGAAGTTTAAGTCACACAAAGGGACAAAATCATCTGCGGAGCTCCCAGTGGTACCTACACATTGATAGGATTTATTGATCTGGGCCCTCAGTTACAGAACTGAAAAATGATGCAAAGCGTAGCAGATGAGAAAAGTGTATCAGCAGTCAATAGGTGTAACAGACGTGTTGTGCAACTGAATCAATATGCTTTGACTAGAGATTTGATAGGATTTGACTAAGTGAGCTTGTGGATGAACAGCTGAGGAACGAGCCACTAAATGATGAAATGTTGCCAATCGGCTAATTCAAGCCTGACTTTAGAGTTAAGTTTGAACCAACACCCTCTATATTTTCATATCATCACTGCTGACTTTCCTCTTCTATTTTTATATATTTATTCTCACTGGCAATATAGTGGTGATAATCAGTCCTGTTAGAGCAGCAGTGTTACCTGATTTTTTTTTTTTTTTTGGTTTTAAATGTATGTACATATTTTAACAGGTAAAGTTTTTCTCCCCATTTACCTCAGTTTTCAGTAGCAGGTTATTATGCAGGTTATGTGGTTAGCTCCGTTCTCTCCGGGTTCTCCGGCTTCCTCCCACAGTCAAAAACAGGTTGAGGTTAATTGGTGATTGTAAATTGTCCGTAGGTGTGAATGTGAGTGTGCTTGGTTGTCTGTCTCTAAGTGTAGCCCTGCGGTGGGGTGTCTCCTGCCTTCACCCTCGGTCAGCTGGGATAGACTCCATCGCCCCACGACCCCAGTGAGGATGAAGCGGTGTATAGATAATGGATGGATGGAGTTTATTATGCAGCTCAGGATTTACACTGTACATTTGTTGTGGAGTTCAAGCTGACACTCTGTAAGTAATTTGTCCCCAATTGTTATGCTATGGTACAACGTTTTATTGTTGTTAATGATGGTGGTGATTGAGTTTGACTTTTGCGGGTTCCTCCGTGCTGGTTTATGATGATTAAACATTTCATCTGTTCCCTCCAATTAAGTGCTGCCGTTGCTGCTGAAGCAATACGGCAGACTGTATTATCCGTAAAGTTTAAGAGAAATAAGTTTCCATGGAGTTATTTACAGGTCATTCATTTTGCTTCACGTTAACTGGAGGCAGCCTTTAGCCGGCTGCTTTATACCAGCCTTTAGCCTGGTGTTAGCCTATTTGTCCCCATTTTCTCTTATCGCTTAATACAAACTCCCACCGGCTGTTGAAAAGGTCACATTTTCTGAATCGATAGCAAGTGTAATAAACTGGGCAAAAGTCATGTCATGTGACCTAATCTGTATGGTACATGGATGTTTCCCCCCCAAATATAGCCGCCTTTATTAAAGCTCGGGGCTACACCAGCCAATATGTGCAATATTGCAGTTTGTATTTAAATGTCAGGCGTGGGCCGCCAGCTGTATGGATTTCAAAGTACAGCACACGACGGTGTTGTCCTCGCTCGGGTTAGTGAACATTTGTGAAAGTCAGGAGATGTAGAATGGAGTTTTAATTACTTTTTTTTTTCCTGCAGTTTTGTTATGAGACGCAGGATCCTGTTAAAGAACACATAAGTTTAACTGTCAAAGTTTCTCCAGCTCTCCATCTGCTGTACAGTCTGCAAGCCAGAGAGTTCGCCTGGCAGACAGTGAGCCTGTCCAGCACAGAGATAATCACACACACACACATATATATAAATCCACACACACACACATCCACACACATACCAGTAATCCAGTGTTTGTTATGTTGTAGCTGATAGGCTGCGCCCGGTGAGCCTGGAGACCCACAGTCCGTATTAGATCTGGATGGCTGATCTTCCTCACCAATTTATTGGACATCTCTCTTTCTTTCTCTTCCTCCATCCCTCTTTCTCTGCCTCCATCTCTGACTATATCTCTCCTTGTCTCCCTCCATCCACATATCTTTTCACCACGGCTGTTTTCAGCCTCTCATCCTTTCCTGGCAAGCAGACAGCAACGTGCAGGTGGTGGACAATCTCAGCACGACCCAGTCAGCCTACCGACAGAACACACAGTGACACAATGCCATTTATACTAAATCAGCGATTTTGAAATGATATTATTACGATGATATACTGAACGCATTAACCTTATGATTTATCGAGTTGATCATGCTTCGTGCATGAAGAGAGGAATCACATCGTATCGGATAGTACCAGTGAATTCATTACCAGCTAATTCAATGACAGGTTATTGCATTTACGAGGGGGACTGTGTCTCCAGGTTCATAAACTGATGATGTCTGATGAGGTTAAAGGTTCAGTAATTCCATAAACTGACCATTTATTAATATTCAGCCAAAGCAGTTGCTGATATGTATTTATTCATGAATCCGATGATGATGAGTCATGCATGAGTCAAGCAGGAGCTGTGTACCCTCATTAAGAATCTAACCATGGATTTTCTTGGTGCACTGCGTTTGATAACTTTGGATAATTCATGTCCTATCAAGTTAATTATCGCCGACATGCACGGCTAATTCATTCGACTGATGACATATTGTGTTTGTTGCTTTATATTGTTACAGACGTTGACGGACGCAGAATCCTGAAATATTGAAATATAACTAAAGATCAAGAAAAAACTACTGCTCGATTATTTTCTTCTCTGACATCATTATTCTACTTCTTTGCTTTGACAAGTCACTTCATCTGATATAACAACTCAGTTATATCAGTGTTAATAAGTTTAATATTAGAAAAAAAAGAACAGAACGTCCCTTTTGGGAATGAAGAAAGCAATTTATTGTAGATCAGAAACAGATTCGAGAGGCAGAGAAGAGGTTTTAGATGGGGAACTACAAGATATTTTCCACTGTGTCATACCTGATTTGATTAGACATGATTGGTTGTTGGACCTATTATGGGATGTACCGCACATACATGATCTGGAAGAGTGAGCCACGAGCCAACCTCCCTGTTCCACCTCACCGCACCAGCAACAAAAGCTCACGTAATCGCAGAATGAAAGTGAACCTAAAGCCATCGCTGATGAAAAGTGGATGCAGCCTATAAATATACAGAACATGCCCAGAATGACAGTCAAATTGTTAGAGCCTCACCGGTACCGCAGCGCGTGGATCAACGCTGTGTTTGAAGCAAAGGACGGCAAAATAACATTTTCAAAAAAAAGAGAAGCTCAAGAGATTTGGGCCCAGATGCTGCTTGGCCTCTCTTGCACTATGACACACCACACAGGATAAAACAAGCCGCGGTTGTTGCCAATGCTCATTTGTATTCATCAGCCTGGTCAGGCCATTATCGGGCTGATATTTTGTAGTCTGATCCCAGCATTAGGTTGGAGTCAGTCAAACATTACGAGGCAGAAAGAAAGAGACAGAGAGCAGGTAATGGTTTAACCTCTTCCATACCGAAGGCTGTATCTATTAGGAAAAAATGCAATCCGTGCCTTTTTTCGAAGGTTGCCAAGCGTAGCACATTCACCGAAGAGTGCTGCTGTGACTAAACTGGATATAGCATTTGTTGTGCTTCATTTCCGTTGCCACAAATATGGCAGAGTGGCAGTCGAACATTTAAAAAAAAAAGAAAAAAAAAAAGGTTTTAATAACATCACTGTCGCTTAGTCATTGTTTTAAGGCTGTTATTTACTCTGTCTTTTACAGTCTTGATGAGGCAGAGGTAAAAATGTCAGCTTTCAAACCTCACTCTGACCTGCTGATATAAATAAGGACACTTATTGTAATTGGAAAGTCCTCCAAGTCTCTTAAACATCGAGCACAAGGTTGTTCTTTTTGGCCTTAGTGATACACATGCGACAGGTTGTAAGGTAATACAATTGTGATGCATCATAAATGGATAATGTGGAGTTCAAAATCAGTTAAATTGCAGATGTTAAACATTGCAGTTTCCCCTCAGTAGGTAGGCTGAGACAAAAGCAGGCCAACAGACTACGGCACATATCAGATCAGAGATTGTGTAATCACACCTTAAATTAAACAACAATGAAGAAAACAACCGTTTAACATTTAACCCATCTGCGGTTTTACTGATTTTGAACTCTGAATTATGCATCTAAAAATGTAGGAATTTCTCACCAACGTTTTAACACTATCTGTGTTTTTTATTTCACTACATGCATTTCTGTATTTACCATATTTTAGCATTTATGATGGATCACAATCGTATCACCTTGCAACCTCTCACATATGTATCATTAAGGCTAAAAAGAACAGCCTTTCCCTCTGTAGTTAAGAGACTTAGAGGAGTTTTGAAATACAATTCAACAATAATTAATTGTGTAATTAGCATAATTAGATCATTAAGAGGGGGCTGCAA
>NW_007578343.1:109100-136352 GCF_000690725.1 Stegastes partitus
GTTATTCCTATTCTTTTCTAAATTAGCTTAGCTTAGTTTCAATTAGTATTTTACCTCATCATGATCCAATTATGCTAATTATTACACAATTTGTCCAAATGTAACTCTGAATTTAATTGCAGCGAGTCGTGTTTTAGATGGAATAAACCTTTACGATGATACGCACTCATATAATGTAATGAACTTTTAAATCCAAAGCTTAGAAAGTCCTATTAGGCTGGAATGAAGCTTTAAAATCTTTAACATTACAAGTTAGTATTCTGGGTGGAAGATCCTGTGGAACTGCAAGTACTTTGACATCAAGTCATAGTCTGTGTGGGGTTGAAATGATAAGTCAGTCCCACCCTTCAGTGAAGGCCTAAGCGGTGCTGTCTAAAAGCAAAGAGCTCATACAAATGCAGTCCTAACAGGGCAGCCTCTGGTTCTGCAGACTATTGTTAGACGGGGAGAGCACAAGCAGTGGATTAAATACACTAGTTCTGGCCAGAGGGTATTAAGAATCATGGACGTCTCTGTCACGGTGCCCACTGCGACCCAAATACTCTCTACTTGCCAACACAGAACTGCTTGGAGTCCAGGTGACCCAGATAAAGTACCATACATGTCCTAACGTGTACAGTTTAACCATCTTTTGGAGCTGGTGGAGCCATTGTACACCCCACCCTCTCCACACCAGATCACTGACGGTTCCCTACCAGAGATTTATAACAAGGTTGTTGACCACCCGTGAAGCTTGGATGCAGACATTGTTTTTTTTCTGTTCATGCACTGCAGAGCGGTTCAGTTTCCAGGCTGTTGACTGCACATTCTATTAATTATAATAACTGTAATGTATGCAAAGTGTGTATCATCCAAGGAAATGGTATCAAACTGAGACTCGATATTGGCAGACACCAGATATTAAATGATTTGGATCAGGAGACATCCCAAGAACAAAGTGGGACAGAGTTCTGTCAATCAAATACACAGTGCACACTTATCTCAACTAAAGCCGAACTCCCCGAAGAGGTCAGTGGTTTTCAGCTGTACAGTCTGATACTCATTATATCAGAACAGAGACGTGAATAAGAAGCAGACTGACTCATCTGATGCGAGCGTGGAAAATGCTGGTGTTCTGTGGCAGAGATAATTTCTGACTTATCAGACTTGAGCGTGCATACAGAGCTGAGATTAGCAAAAGACCTGGTGGTAAAAGAAAATCAGGTCAAATCAGGAAAATCGGGTGAATACAAAACATTGTTAATCCCTTTAGAAGCATGCATCACTTCTAAGCATTAATACGCCCGAGTAGAAAGAAAGCATAATTTACTGAAATGCATCCCTCCTCTGAGTTAACGCTGAAACGCAGGATGTTCTTCGTTATGATCCGGTCCAGAGACACCGGATCGACTCAGAATGCATAATCAACAGTGGACAAAAGGTTACATGAGGGCAAAGAGAATTAGCCGTTTTCTCCGGTGCGATGTGATGAGCTGTTGTTACATCACTGCTCATAACTTTCCTCGTCACATTTTGCTGACTGGAAAATTCAGACACTTCTATCATAGCACTGGTTTCACAGATTGCTTGTGGTGTGATTACACAGTCCGAAGCTTCATCAGCAAGCTGCCTCACCCGTGAATCCATTAGCTCTAGCTCTGCAATGCTAGTGAGTCAAATGTTTTCATCAAGGAGAGATGCCATTTGATGGAAAAGCAGATCAATAAGTCACCATGTCTAAAGCTTAAGATGCACGTTCGGTCTTGTTTTCCAAAGTTAACCCACACCGCTGCACCTGTCTGCTACCTTTTCTCATATGGTGAACAGAGAAATGAAGCTGTTGAGCATCTATTTTCTTTTAATCTTTACACACGCACGCTTAAAAAAAAGTATTAGATTATAGTAAAAATTCATAAATGTTTAATACGGGTGCACTCTGTGTGTTGTTGTGATGACCACGTAGCATTTTGCAAATCACGAGCAGCGTTTGTGCCGTCAGCGTAAACCGGCCTTGGACCTGCAATCGCTGTAAGAGCTTTCACTTTATGAGTTTTGTTTTCTTTGGCCTTCTGCTCTCAAACATCCTCATAAATGAATTTATCACTGCCATCTATGTCATGGATTTCCTCCAAGTATTGCATGCCCTGTAAATTAAAATGTAAATTGAGACATATTCCCAAAATGTCTGCTTTTTAAACACTTCAAAATAAAACTGACCAAAAACAGACATGAACTAGTAGATCAGGCATCATGGCTTAATGTTTACAGTTTTGTTTGAAATTGTTGCATAACAATAAATATGGCATTTTTTAAAAATAATATAAGTTGAAGGAGTTTTCTCATTTTGCCCAGTGAAAATGTACATTTCAAAATAACAGCAGGTACAATCATATGTTAATGTCAGTTCAGGACAGAGCAGATATTCTTTACAGTTAGGTTGTGTTTTTTTGTTTTTCCAAATACAGTCGTGACTCGATAATCCGACCCTTAACAATCTGAAAACCTTGCGATCCGACAGGTTTTAGGGAAAAATGAACGGAACCCATAGAAAACAGCCTTAACATACCGACAGCCTTGGATTCTGACTCCGACATGACATTTGATGTCACAATTAAGGATAACAGTGTATTATCTGACTGAACAACCCCACAGATTGGCTACGTTCAGACTGCAGGACTTAATGCTCCATTTGGATTTTCTTTGTGAAATCCGATTTTTTGCGAGTTCGTTCACATTTGAATTTCCCTTCTGGGATAAATAAAGTATTTTTCATTTCATTCATTTCATTTCATTTCCAATTAAATGCGACTTGTATGTGATCTGCTGTGTGAACTTCATACGACCCAAAAGTGTCCCGCATGCTCAGAAGAGGACACGACAACGTCACATGCAGTGAGCGTGCTCAGTGTTTACGGAAATAAATATGGGTGGTGGCAGTGGAGCGTATCTGCCTCTCCCCCACCACCGCCACTGATGGTGGAAACAGAACTGTGAGCGCTATCCTAAACTGGCATGTGCGTTCTGACCACTTCCACCCCGTCGGAGTGCACCCCTGGGATGGAAGTGCCCCCTCTGACCGCGACGAACATTCAGATATTAATCATTAACAGAGCCCAGAAAGTGCTATTCAGACCAGCCCTACTAGTTATTATAACAACTATGAACAATAAATATTAACAACTAATGAGCCTTCCAGCATCAAGCCCTCCTTGTATCTCGACCTCCGTCTTGACAATCCGACAGCCTTGCTATCCGACATGAAAGAAGGTTTTACATTTAGTGTCGGATTATCGAATCACGACTGTATTACCATATATGGGCATCAATAATTGTCCATAATGAGCTGAAAATATTGGCATTTTGGATATTGGCAAAAATATGACTACACTTAACATTTAAAAATATGATGTTGTTTACAGGTTAAGTCCACTGAGGTGCATCGTCTTGTTTTCCCCAAAGGCCCCTGTCGTGGTTTAGCATGGTCATCATGATCAAAAACACAGCCTTTAAATGTTGCCTGTTTTAAAAAACTGGGCTTTAAAGTCTTTTATAATCTATTCACTGTTAACAAAAGCAGATTCCTTCTAACCTCCCAACAGCAGGCAACAATTGGCTGCAAATAGCAAATAGACGACATTTATCAATAATCAATAAGACACTGCTGCGTGAATTTCCCTTTAAGATTTCCAACTGGTTTTATGTGGCTGCTGCCTTCATATTCTGCCGCATGAGACCCTGGAAGATAATACCATTTAGCTGATGCACCTTCGGGAAAAGTTGCATCTGGTCCTCGGCGCCCTGTCGTTCTCTTTTTATACGTCTGTGTTGTGATTATAAAGTGTCTTTGTCTGCATCAAAGTGTAGCACGACTGTGATTTTAAATTCTCAATTCCTTATTGGGCACTCAATGAAAAGAAAAAAAAAAAACATTAAAAAACACACTAGTGTTTCATTTGAAAAAGCTCATATTTGTAGAAACCCAGTGCTTCCAAAGCTGCTTTACAACCATATGTTTGATATCAGTCATTTTGGATCATCACTGTTGGGATTAGTAAAGCCAGATAACTCAAACACAGCCTCACCGTGACAGCCTGTCAGGCCTCTGGCAGTACCAGTCCCACACCCGCTGAGCATCACAACAATCCACAGAACAATTTATCAAACACAGACACATCCCCAAATATTTTATTTACCATACAGCTTTGTCTTCCCCTTCCGCCACCTGTTTTTCTTTTTTACGTTACCCCCTTAAACCTCCCTCAACAGATTGAGAAGTTAAAATACCTCCTCAACAGATGTCAAACTGGTGGGTTAATTGTGCTCTGAAAATGAAATGTTCAAAGCCGTAGATCTGTTTTGCCGGTTCAGATGAAATGCATTCTTCCTTGTGCACAGTGTGATGCACTGTTAAATGCCATTTCTTTTACAGAGTGGCCTTTGGCTGATTCATTTAAATATGCAAATATACGCACACATGCATGTGTCCTTGTGGCTGCGAAAACACACCAGTGCTATCAACCGCTGCGTCTCTCTTTGTCTCTGACATGCCGAAGCCTCCAGCTGTTTTTAATGATTCTCCTAAGTGTGATTTGTCATTTTACAGATGCAACATTTTCGCTTCAAGAACTGAAAGAGCGCCTACACAAGTTCTCACACACTCCACCCAAACACACATCTTCAGCCTGCATGCCAAGAGCGGGGCGGTGGGGGGGGAAGTCTGGCCGGGTGTCTCGCACAAGCACTCTGCCTCCCTCACTGCCTCTCTCTGTGGGGCGACCAGGACAAGAGAAGTCTGCTGCTCGTTAGATGGATGGCAGTGACCCTGGAGGAGGAGGAGGAGGCTTGCGGAAAGAAAGAGTGAGACACTCCAGGAGCCAGCAAAAGAGAAATGAGGAGAGGAAAGCAGGGGCATGAAAACAAAAAAAAAATAAAAAAATCCAGAGCAGACAAGACAAATGAAGTGGGCCAGGTGCAAGATGGGGAACTCAGAGCAGGGACAGGAAGAAATAGCACGTTAATTTCTAAATATGTTGGTCAAAGACATCTTCAGATAGTCCTGCGATATTCTAGAGACAAAAGGGAGGTTTATGTCATCATGTCATAAATAAGCATGTTTTGAGAAATCTGCTTCCAAATTCTTGGTGAGGCTAAAACATACGCTGTATTCTTTAGGTGCAGCTTCCTAAGGTGGCAAATACCAAACGGAGGTTTTGCAGTCATGCCAGCAGCAGGAACCAGTTTTTCTCAGTGGCAGAAATCTTGTTTTATGAGTAGAACGTTTCATGAAAAAGAAAAGGATGCACTGAATGTACTTTAACCCGCATCTCTTATTCTGTCGGCCAGTCAGTCAGCTTTCTGGTCTACATTGAGGGCTTCCTGTGTAGCTGCATTTGCACAGAAATTTGGCAAATGCAAATCTTGCCAGGACACCTGAATATCGGAGTTTGAACATTGCAGAGCCAAAACTACCTTTGTTCTTTATTTTTTGGGGGGGGAGCAATGGCACCTACAGCACAACAACGTTTCGGGTCACGTGGCTCTTTTCTGAAAGTTCTTCTTTGTCAGGCAGGATTTTAACATCACTATGACCAAGACAGTGGTGGTGATGATGGGTGGGATGTGCGGAACAATCAGTCAATGGGAGGAGTACTTGACATCCCCACCTTTTTTAGTACTTTAGAAGCTCATGGCTCGCCAAGATCTGACTGCATTCTTCATATTCAGGTATGAGGATGAGGCCAGAGTCCTGACTTTAGTTCTTGTATTTTCCTTCGTTGTGAATTGGGAGAGTTCGGCAACTTCTCATGATGTTCTGAAAACACTGTCTGAAGACTTGGCTGAGAATGTATCCATTATCATAACAACATACATATCTAGGACTATTACCTTCAGGAAGATCAGGGGTCTCCAATCCTGGTCCTCAAGAGCCACAGTCCTGCATGTTTTAGATGTTTCCCTCTTCCAGCACACCTGATTCAAATGATCAGGATCGTTATCAGGCTTCTGCAGAGCTTGATGATGAGCTGATCATTTGAATGTTGGAAGAGGGAAACATCTAAAACATACAGGACTGTGGCTCTTGAGCACCAGGATTGGAGACCCCTGAGGTAGACGTTACAGAGCTTAAAGTGCCTTTTATTTATCACGCTGCTCAACAAACAGCAGCTCCGGCTGAACTCTTGATTTGTCACATTTTACACAAGGGCAGCTGTTACGGCCCATCGTGTTTGTGCCGTTTTTGTCATGTGGACTTGTGACCGTTGTGTGTGGAGATGACCTGTGGAGGCCCAGCTGAGAGCTCCATCCAGGACACCAGCTGCCAGTCATCTCAGCTAATTAGCCTGGAGCTGAAGACCTGCACTCTGGGCCTTGTTCTCCCCACCTCTGGTCACGTCTGATTGGACCACCACCACTTCTCCAACACCCCAGCAATCAGCACACCTGGCTATAGAACCAACCAGCAACCTTTCAGCTTTTCATATTGTGTGTTTTGAGGCTGTAGTTTGTTTTAGTTTCTTTTGTTACGTGTGGATGTTGCTGTTAGATTTACAGTTTGGCTTAAGAGTTTAGTTTTGTTTGCTAGCTTTCTGTTAGCCTTCGTTTGGTTCTTTTGATTTGTAGCAACGTCCACCATCTTCTTTTGTATTGTCACTGTTCTGTTATGTTCATTTATGTGATTGAGCAATAAATTGCTTTGCCTGAACCATTTCCATCTGGGTTTTGTTGCTACATCCAGCTGACACTAGAGGCTGGATCATAACAGCACCACACATAAGATGCTCTTCCATGTGCAGTATACAACGGTCACAAATGTATATTATAGAAAGTCATGTTTTCATACATGGTTTTAAATATACAGCACATGTTTGGCTATTTTGTGCCATTTATGTGCTTTTGTTTTATTGTTGTGCTGTCTGTAGTTGCACAGAGCTGTAAGAATGTGCCCTTCTGCCCAATTGGGGACATCCTATCTGATTTTTATCTTATCTTAATTATTGTTTTCTTATCTGACCTTATCTTATCTATTTTTTTTCCTATCTTATCTTACCTTACTTTACGTGCTAATAATACCGCGAGCCGTGACATATTTCAGTCTAAACTTTCTCCATTAGTTGGAATGAGAAAGCTGAAAGTTCCAAAACTGATGAGATCAGCGAGTGTTTGTTTATGTACCTGGACAGACTCCAGGAACTCCAGGAGCTGTTACCCCCACCGCCCCCCACACACGAGGACAAGATTAATACACAAATACAGCAGATGCTCATCTAACATTTTCCTCTGATCGGAAGCCTTTAAAAACGAGCATCCAGACTCATATCACAGCGTGTATTCAACATAAAGCTCCAGCAGCTGATAGTGCAAATAATAGCCGGTGTATCGTGCATTGCTGAGGAGATAAGTCTGAAAATATAAGTGGATGTTTTTTTGCCCTTAAAACTGTTCATATTTAAAATCTTACAGGAATAAAACAAAATTAAATATTTTGGAACAAAGTCTGTGCTTCTATGTCAGTGTTTTTTCTGCTACTAACAGTTTGTTTGAGTGGAATAATCAAATAAAAAATGCATTTTGTGATCAAACAATTACTCATAGGCATTTAAAAAAAAATCTATTACTGTTTACAACAATGATTTGTTAATTTAATTTCTCTACACTAACACTACATCATTCTAACTGCTAATTAACTTATTTACTGTTCATGAATAATACCACTTTTACTTTTACTCTTCTGGACAACAGTCACTCAAATAACTAGAAACTGAAAAAAGTAATAGTAAATAAAAATTTGTTTAATTATATTTTAGTGAAATAACACATTGCTTTTGAATTGTGGTTGAAAAGATATGTCTTATTATGAAGTTGTTAAAGTTTAATGTGCAATTTACCATAAATGCTGTCAGTAGAAATATCCACTGTACATATGGTAATGTCATTAAACTTCCTCTTAAGTATGAACCTGAGTTTCCAGCTTTGACAAAATATTAGTTTGATGTGTGAACTAATAAGAAACAAGGTTTTTGATTTAACAGTCTGCAACAACGATCGGCAGTAAAATAAAAAATGGAGCTGGCTGCATGAAGGCGATATGATCTCAGTGTTGTTCTGTTGTTTCCTCCTAACGTGGGAGACACTTCAGCTAATGGGACTATTTGGTGAATCTGGCGATTCAGGAGAGAACAAAATAACTGCATTCAACGTTTCAACGAGAACTAATGCAAAACAGCGACACTTCCACATAAACCACCCTTGAGGTCTGCATCGACTCAATTTTACATTTCGAGAGGCCTGAAAACTGTTCAAGCATCTGTTTACTACACCTGAGTGCCGGACACTGGAGTTCATACTGCGGTTGACTACCTTAACATTTACCGTGAGATAGGACAGAATAGATAAGGTGCAGGGGAGGGAAGGGTTCCATGATTAGCGGCTCAGATATGAGCTAAAGCCTTATGTGAAATGAGATGGGGACGGAATAAGACGAAAGAGAGAAAGAGGGAGCACTTGGTGAATCATTATGCTGATGTGAATTAATGCCTGGCTGGATGAATGAATCACCAACCGGTCGGGGGAGGAGGTAAAAGATAAGGGACGGAAAAAAAGAAAATAGGGGCGGGGAGAAAATGAGAAGGGAGAAAAGGGGAGAGTGAGAAAAATGATGGCAAGTTGGACAAGAAGAAGCAGGACGGGACGAGGAGGAAGGTGAGGAAAGAGATGGACAAGCAGTGTGACGACAGAGGCTGGAGCTTTAAATCAAATAAGGTCAAAAAGAGACACAAACAAATGCTGTAGATGGAAAGAAATGAAGAAGGATCATGTGTCTGAATGAAGTCTTGCTTCTCAGTGGGGAAGACCAACTTTTTGTGACCTGGTTGGATCATCATTTCATCCTACCAGACGCACAGAGTGGCGACTTTACTATACATCTGAAGTCGTCGTGATTGATCGTCTTGACATTTCATTTTCTCATTTCATTTCTCTCTCTCTCTCGACATAAACTCCCATTGGCATGAACCTTGCCAAAATCACTGTCAGATTTCATTTTTACAAGTGTTAAAAAAAAAAAAAAACTTCACACGTAGTGAACCTTACAAGATGGGCCTCCATAAATTAAACAGCCAAAGAACTGCCAGGAAGAAACACTCTGCTGAACTGGGTATGCTGAGTTAAGATGGATCAATGAATTCCTCCCGGGTAGTTGTATATCTTCTTACAAGATTTCCCCCAAATTCAGTTTTCTGAATCTTGACCCCAATCACGCTACAGGATAATTGAAATGAGTGAGTAGATATTTATAGATGACACTGTCGGTTCAAAGATGTAAAAAAGACAATAAGATTTCAGAAATGTGGAAAACTTCGTCTGTTTTAACGGGTTATATACATAGATATTGGAAAACTTTATGAGAAGTGACACAGATAAGAGTTATGAGGACTCAGACAGAGAAAGAAAGAAGGAGACAGAACTCTGGCAATCTCCAAAATGCCATCAGACATCATAAATCTGATATTAAGGAAAGGGAAGTGAAAAGTGACATCCTATTTTATCTTTCACTTTTTTTGAAAACCAAATGTTTGGGAGGCCAAGCTTCACAAGACCACCTCACTACAGCCCCATAATGGCCAGACTGCAGCCCGGAGATAAGCGAGGAGCCCCGCACTGACCTCTGAGAGATAACTACACAAAAGGAACGAAAGATCTCAAGCAATGCACCTGAGACAGACACACAGAAGGAAAGAGACAAACAGAGAGTGAGTGGAAATCAAAGGACGGCGGGAGGAAACGGCGATGACGAAAGGCAGACAGAGAGCCGGGGACACAGCGAAAGGTCATTTGTGTGACAAAGTGAGGAAAATGAAAAGAGACAAGGTAAAGTGGGAAGTGGGAAGGAGTCAGGAGATCGAGAGGACCATGACAATGAAAGAAAATGAAGAGAGAAGCAAAAAAGATGAGTCGCGTGACACAACAGGAGGAATCAGTGGGTGGGTGGGATCTGAGAGAGGTGTGTTGAACACCAGTGGCACCAGTCCACTGGGACAAACTCCTGGCTTGTGTCACATGTCTTTGGCATTAAAATGATTTGGATGGTGACTCTGACAAGACTACATGGATAAGCAAATAAACAGAGCTGGACCTGCCCAGGGCACAGGATAGGAGGGGGAAAAATCTCAGAAGAAAACAAGAAAATCATAAGGAACGAGAGGAAATGACAAAGAGGAACTAGAGAGGCAAAACACGTTTAACAGGACTAAGAGTCTCCAGCAACACTAGCAACTTTGTGAGGCTGCTAATGGACAGCTTTGAGATAGATGCTGACAGCATCCAGTAATTGGAAATATATTTGAGTAAATCCATAGAAGTCATTCACTGTGGAACATGAATTTTGGCACTAAATGTCAGGGCAATTCATCCAGTAGTTGTTCAGGTGGTTCAGTCTGGAGGGAAGTGGACAGATTGATGTCGTGATGAAATGTTAAGCTGCTCCAATGCCCAGTACACCATGACAAAGCAGCTTAAAGCAACACTTGTTATCAGATAGAACCACTCCATACAGAGGAGTCATTAAACGCGAGGAGTATCACCTCCATTCTTGATGCGCTGCACCCAGTGACGTGGGTTTGGGTAAAGGCTCTGTGTCATTATTTAAATAAACCAACCATTAAACACTGTCTGGAAGCTGCGGCGCTTGTTTAAGTAAGACACAGGAAACAACAGGCACAATGAGGGGGAAGCAGGATTTAGGCAGCCAGGCGGCCATTAAATGTTGTTGTCATGAGATTTAGACTTTTTGGTCTTTAATGAGCTATATCACAACAAACAGAGGAGACACTATGTAAAGTGGAACTTTTAAAAAAACTCACTGTCACACACACACAAACACAAAACTTCTCAGACTGCAGCAGTAAGTGAAACCGTCGGGGTCCCAGACACCAACGAACCATAGACAGTAAAACAACAGTGTGCTTAGACAATGATTCCAGCACTGCCGGGTTAGAAGCCACTGGTGCAGCAGCAAAAAAACAACATCAAAACTCCTCCGGGAGAGGCAGCGAAGGCAGAAGGTATGGGAGACGGAAACAAATTAGAAAATAGAAAGAAAACTCGGGGGAAATAGAGGTGGAGAAAAGACACGAGAGGAATGAGGAATAGTCGGAGAGATGAGAGGCTGACCAGCAGCAGGGAGGTTAGAGATCCGAACATGGGTTGTTCTTAAGATCACAACACCCAATAAAGGAGGAGAGCCATGTGGAAAAGAGGGAGGTTGAGGGTTGTCACAAGTTTACAAGGACACCATGTAATAGGCTTCAATAAAGATCTTGTACTGTGGTTGGTGGTTCCAAAAGCTCCGAGCGGCCAGTAAGCGAGGGGAGTCGGATAAAAGGAAAGAATTACTGGAGGTGGGGAATCCTTCAGGATGACGGGCGTCTCTCAATTCAATAATTTGAGTGATTTCTTCTTTGCTTCATTTATTTCAGATCTCGCATTTGGCTTCCTGCCTGTTCTCATTTTGTCTCAGTAACCCAAATTGATGCTCTGCTGTCTTTCATATTGTTTTTTTGCGCTTGTCACATGAGCAAGCATCAGCTCCCTGTGCTGCTGTTGCATTTTCATTACGACCCGTAGTGCAGCGAAGGATTGCTTTTTCAATTTCACTTTTTTTTTTTTCTCCTCCCTGTTGTTTCGATACTTGCTGCCAGCTGGTCGTACATTCAGCCAGGCCTCCCCTCCATCCTGATAAGGCTGTTTGTTTTCATTTGTAATTTTCTATTGTTTAATTTTGCTTGATAAGGCTGCTTGTTGCTCTTGTTAAAGTTTATGTTCGGCGCGGCGGTAGCTGGTCCTGGCGTAATTGAGCAATTAGAGATAATGCCTTTTATCTATTGTACAGATACTTTTCATTTGTTTTTGAGTTTCTCTCATTATCCTCACTTTCGACCTCTTTGTTTTTCACGTTTCACTGTCTTTTATAGACGGCTCTTTTTCCGTTTCTTTCTCCTTTTCTGGTCCAATGTGCATTTCTGCTCATCTCTTTTGCCCCTCCCTCACTCTCAGCCTGCCTATCTATTCCCCATCTTCCCTTTTTCCAACCTCTTCACCCCCTACAACAGAGCAAACCCTTTAATAATATACAAGCTCCTCCGTCTCTGCTGGCAGCGGTGGCAGATTCCTACAGGATTCAATCATGGCCGCGCTAATGAGATTAGCATGGCTAATGCACACGGCTCTCCCTCCCTCCTCGCCACCTTAGCTCGCTCTCAGCAGGCGCTCTACATGGCAGGAGGGTGCTCAGGATGCACGGGTTGATTGCAGGGTGGCTTAACTAGGAAAGCCCCCTCCAGGTTCCACCTGGGCCACATCACGAGGGTCTGGAGGAGAAGTGAACATCCCAGGTGAAGCAGGGCAGCAGCGAGAATGAGCTGGCCAAGCGAGCGGAGCCTCTTGATGAAATCTGGTTCACGACAAGTGTTTCTGCTTGTGTGTGCATGCGGGAAGGTTGGTGGAGGGGGGTGGGAGTGTTTGGCAGCCGTCCACAGCTTCTCCTTGCGTTTGAAAAGCAATAGTAGAACCTGGCAATCCAAACTGGCAGGAAGGAGGGGAAAAAGTGGGGAGGGAGGGAAAAAAAAATTGGATGGATTGAGGGATGGAGGGATGGAGAGGTGATGAAACAGATTAGCGCACCCTCCTGGGGGCTTATTGTTGAGCCTGCCTAGTCAAATCCTGGAACACGTTTCTCCAAACACTGGCTTTTAAAGCAAATGTGCACACACAGAATTTGCTATTTACACAGATAGCAGCAGCTCTTATTTGACATGACTTGCAAAAAAAATCGCAACAGTAGATAAGCTTAAAATAATACATCACCGACATTAGAAGCAGCCGGTGATGAATGCGAGCGCTGAACCGATAGACACACACACAAAGAGAAGAAGACTAACAAAGGGATTCAAGGGCAGGAAGTGCAAACAGCATGATTACTTCTAGCTTACATCCTGTGTCCTTAAGTTGTGTCGAGATCTAAAGTGTATTCCAATTAAGTGAATGCAATTCTTCACCGCGTTGATTGATTCCTCGGTCAAATTAGCTGATTTGTAAATCTATCAGCGAGCTGAAGATGCATTACCCAAAGGTCTCGAAGACTTTCATTCAACTTAAAGATATATTACTCATCGGTTCGCAGCTATCCCTCACTGGTGCTGTATCACTCAACGGAAAGCTATCGTTCAGCCTGAAACACTTAAAGATTTTTAAATCCGCGTTTGGAATTACGATGCATTTCAACAAGACCAAAGATGGAAACAAAGCGGAAACGGGCCGAAAAGCAGTCGAGCGGAAAAGTGGAAAATGTTCCACCTTTACCTTATCAAGGATTGCACACACACATGCGCACACACATGCAGGCAGAAATCCTTATCAGCAAACTCCAGTTCTTTCTCCCCCAAATACAGCTGTGCCATCAGACTGAGCTATCACCATGGTGATCAGGAAGATGTGAAGTGAGCAGCAATGCTTTGAGAGGTGATCTTGACTTCATACAAACACACACACAACTATACACGGCTACACTTTCTGTTTCTTTAACGCAGCTGCACTGCAACCGCGGTACTCACACACAACGTGCACACAAGCTCTCGCACAAACACAGACCGACAGCGCTTTTTGCTTGCAAACCACATATTTAACTCACACAGAAAACAGCAATGACACTTTCTCCAAAAAAAGAAAAAAAAAACATGCACATATTCAGACTTCTAAGTACTCACCTGCAGCCCACCCATGCCCTCTCCCTGACACCATTCACCTGTTAACTATAGCCAGCGTACACAAATCCAGACACATACACACACACACACAGGCGGCATACTCGGATAGATAAGTGGTGATGTGTTGTGTGCTGCTCAAGGTGAACACTGAGTGCACTAACCTCTGGCTCTGGGAGGATAAACCATTTAATCAAGTCACGTCGGGACCACACCGACAGAGCGCATACTAAAGAGACGGGGCAGCTCGCGCCCGTCGTCTGCTCTGCAGTTCACACATGCACAAAGGGGAGACATTGGTTTTATGAGGAAAATCTCGTTTTTAATTTTTTACACAAATTTCTCCACGCTTTAAATGAATTTATGGCCCATACCAGATGTCTTTGACATAAAGTCTTCTCATCCGTGTTAACGAGTCACTAAATCTTGGCCCTCGTTGGAATAATGACCAACATTACAAGGATACATGTTGTTATAATATTCATATGAAGCATTAAAATACCCAAATGCCGGATGTGCACTATGTCTAAATGACACTCATATCTGTTTATGCTACATTACAGCACTGACAAGCTAAAGACTGAAACACAGGACTCGATAGTCTCTAAGAAGTGATGTTTAAAAGTCACCAAAAATCCGTTTTCGTTGTCTTACAGCAGGATGACTCAAAACAGATCAGTTGAGAACTCTCTTCCCAATTGTTTACAATGCAGAAAGTAACTAAAAGAGGTACAGTTACAGTATACTGTAGCTGCAATGGAAATTTTATGTAGGCTGCATGAACCAAATTATGCAGCAGCTCAAAAAACATAAAATTGATTCATATGCTTCCAAGTGAGTTGGTACGGGCTCTACCACCGGCTACAGCTGAAAGATGTGCTATGATTTCAGTTCTGCAGAGCAAACAATTTAGAGAAAGCAATAATGGGGGGAAAAAAGTACCAGGCTGTGTCTGAAAAAGCTCCAGGAGAATATGCTGAACTGCAGTCGCTGTGAACACCCGAGTTCAGAAGATGGCAAGTACCAACAAGATCACAAGCTGGTTCTGGAAACTCAGGTGGTGTCTAATCTCCTAAATTCTGCAATGTTCAGCCGGCGTATTTTAACATCCTCCTGAAAGGGAAATAAACTAAGATGGCTTTAGTCACAGCAACACTTCTTAGCAACAGAGACGATCAGGCTGCAAAAGCACATCGACTGAGGTAAATGGAGTCAAGGCATCCTGATTTTTTATGGCCTAAGAACATTCAGAGCTCATAACAAGGTGAACAAAAATGAAGATAGGTGGTAGCTAATACGTCAAAAAGATGTCAAAAGATTCCCATGGGATTCCTTTTTGAAAAGCTTATCAATAAGCTAGTGTTCATGCATAGCTTTGTATCTGCGTATGTTGTCCATAAACATCAGGTTGAATGAAAGAAAGCACCAAATGCTAGAAACAGCTGCTTAGCTGCTGTATTTAAACCAGCCGTCACTCTGAGATTAACACCAGCGCTCAGCTAAGCGTTTCTGCAAACATTTCAACCAAGAACCTCACATGAATGAAATTACTTCTGTATCCATAGAAAGTTTACATCAGTCCCGCTTCCTGTATAAACACTGAGAACATTGTGCCTTGTGGAGAAACAGACGGAGCATCAAGAGATTGACAAAGACAGCTTCAACGACTGCCTTATGAGAAAGTACATTTGTGGCTCCAACTAATTGAGCTGCTTCTGTCCTGTGTGCCAGATGAGCTTAGAGGTGTATTTGATCAGGTTTAGGGCCTTGTTACGATTCTGCTGGTTGCCCCAAGTGAAACATATTTCAGCTTTGGTGAGACATGAAATGTAGTTCAGTCCCAAACCATCGTGATCCATTAACACCAAACCTCCGATGAGACTGATCTGGTGCCAGTTAGTTGTTCCAATAAAAGATCAAAAAACTTTTCTTTTTTTTTACCATGAAGAGCTTCAGCATCCAGATATTGAGTAAAAAAAAAAAATTAAATAAAAAACTGCCCCACACAATATTAAAATATGTACGGCCCAAAGTGGAGTTGCAGGAGTCTTATTATGAGGTGTTTTTGATCTTAATGAGTTTTTAAGCTTAAATTATGGAGGCGTTTATTAAGGAGCCATGAATAAGTGAATTCCAAGCAAGACTGGAAGCTTTTTAATAAGCTTTCTGAGAAAGAAAGAAAGAAAGACGCAAAACGAGTTAAGAAACTTGCAGCTGTCTTGGGTGCCAAAACATGAGCCAACATGTTCGCACATTTTGTAATGCAGATTGGAAGCTGCTGTTTCACGCGACTCTCAGCTTGTACAAGAAGCCAAAAATGTAGAATATGTCCTTTAAAATGTGACTTCTTTTATATATAAACTTGTCAACAATATTCCAAAGTAAACCTGAAGTATGTCCTTTATAAAAACTGATAATATTACTGCTAACTCAACAAAAATTATACATGTAAAACAGTTACAAACAATCTCTTTAAATAAGGGTCGTAAACATACTTATGATAAAAAATGAATTTTAAACAGTTAAATCTGCTTATAGAAATACCCTCTGCCTCCAAATGCCTGCAGTGAGCCTAAATGGGTGTAGATGGATGAACTGATTGAACGTACCGGCTGCTATTATCTTAATTTTTTTCCATACTTTGAACTAAAAGTGTATAATTTAAAATGCAAATGCATGCTCTGTATTTACCACATGCCGGCATCATAGTTTATGAACAGCTATCTGGGACCTTTCAGATTTCAACGGTCTCTTTGAACACGTCACAACTCAGCAGAATATGGACTAAATAAGACAAACAGCTGACTAATAAAAGCATTCTCTGTCATCTTGTGTAAGATGTGTGATGTATGCAGAAACATCTTGCCTCTTTAATACAGACAAAAACTATGATGCAGCTGATTTGAGCTGATACAAAATACCTCATTAGCTACACTAAGTTTGTTATCAAAGTAAATAGCATATTGATATCTGCATAATCTTGGCGTGAATATTATTTACAGAGATATACTGAAATACATTTGAAAGTGTGTGGAAGCCTTTGATTTTAATTGGGAAACTGCTTGCATGGAACTTTGTGTTGTTGTTTTTTTAGCATGCGTTTGAGTTTAGTGCCTTTCAGTAACTGCTCAGTAAAGATAATTAAAGATTCTACAACTTGAAGACAGACTTATTCATGAACATTCGCAAAACAACACAAAAAAAAAAAAAAAAAACAACCCAATTTTCCCCATGCAGAACTAGGACGGAGCCTACATTTGCGATGAAGGATTTTAACCCAGTAACGTCTTCAAAACAAGAACACTTCCAGCTGTAGAACTTTTAGCATGGTACCGAAAGTGGGACAGAATTGTAGAGGACACAGAGGATGTTCAGCCAAAAACCAAAATAACCACCGTATATGGGCTGAAAACAGGATACAGATATTGCTGTAGTTTCTCTTAAATGGCAGCAGATTTCATCACCGTGCTTTACAGCAGCCCAAACTTCAACTTAACCTTGACACTGAGCCAAAGCCACACACCCATTTCTGCCAAAAATGACAGATCCAAGAAATATATAAAACCTAAGCAGTCTTACACAGCCGTCTCCCTCGGCACAGTTCAACACACCTTTCCAGAAATCCCATTCCGGTCATGCATATGGATTAGCACCTGCTGCTATGGCAACAGACATCCTGCTTTGCCGGCCAGGCTAGTTTGGCCAGACTTGGTCGTACCATTTAAGAAAAAAAAAATCCTTCACATGTCGATGCCTTTCACAGTTAAATGCCACTGGGTACTGTCAAGTGCTCTCGCTGAAAAGAGCGTCAGTGGGTGAGCCTTCAGCTCAGGCTGGCTGCCCTGTCAAACCATGCCCGGAGCACTGGACTTATTAGAAACTCCATGCCTCACTAGAATTGAATAGGAGTTAAAATGACAGCTGATCTGCACTAGAATGTGAGGGGTTTTCATATTGGAGAGGACAGTGTGAAGTGACTTAACTCACCTCTACTTTAGGGGATTAAGGGAACTCCAAAGAGCAGAAGGTAGAGAAGTCCTGCCCACTCCAGGACACCAGCAGGTAGCGCGTCAGCAGAGCCCTTCAGGGTCCGAGCGGCGATGGCTTCTTTCAACAGTATCAACAATGTGTCCTCTCAAATGACGAGTGTCGCTCCCAGAAGATGTACAAACTGTAGTCTGGATGGTAGTGTGTTCTGTGTTTTGTGGTCCGACTGGATCCGATCCCTGCGTCCACACAGGCAGGGAAACAGGTGTTGTCCTGGCAAATTGTTCTTTCTCCACAAGTCAAAGCGAGAAGTCTCAGATGTAGAGCTAAACAAGAGAGAAAGAGACGGGGAGAAAAGAGAGGGACGGACAAGTTAATAAAACTTTAAATTACATTTCAGTTAGAGAAACATGCAGGCAGAGAGGGAGACGGAGATAGAGATCAAATCAATGCAAAACTTAAATTAACGAGACAGCCTCGATTAGGTGCGCATACCAAGAGCCCTTTTCCTGATTGACTGAAAAATTGTGTTTGGTCAAATCCGTCCAAATATTTATTAGCAAATTCCATACCCGATTACAACTAGATTGCGGTGCGATTATGTATGCAAGGACTGCATCTGTCTTTGAGTGATAGACGGTGAAGACGGCTTCACCTTTGAGATCAGTTCGCAGCTTCCCAATATTAAGCAGGAACAGACTTGAAGATTGTTCAAACACAAGATCATTTATTATTTCAACCAGCAGATTTTTCTGTTAACATTCAAAAAGAAGCACAAATGGAACTGATACATGATCAACTGATCCGATTACAGGTGTGTTGTTATGTGGCAAATTCCAAAAGCAGAACTTTTCCAGAGCAGAAACATTGAACTGTCACAGTCGGGACACACAGGTGTATTAGTAATGACTGCATTCCACTGAGGGGATTTCTTGTTTTTGTGCGTGCTGGTTCGCTGTTATGTCTTAATGGAACTGAGCCATCAACAATTCCATCTTTCTTGAAACGTCTGCTTTATTAAAGGTCTACTGCCACTATTCTGGGTGTGACTGACTAAAGTAGACATTAAAAACAGTTTCTTTGCTCATTTATGCTGCAACTTAGGTAATAAATGAGTAAAAACAAATGGACAATTAATAGCAACTTCTGTCTGTACATGGCAAGTGAACTCAGTAAGACTGACACGTAGCTCTAATGACTATAAAATAATAGCTTTTATCAAAGGTGCACTGCAAAAGTTGTCTAGTTGCCCATCAAGACATTTGTATTTTCTCTGTCACAGTTAGAGGTCTCACTCTGGTCATCTCCCTAAAAATAATTTTAAAGCTATTGAGAGTTATTAGTGGTGACCTTAGGCCACACTAGAAGACATGACCAAAAAGTCAAACCAATTAAGTCATTTCAAATGTCTGAACTTTTGCCACCTTTCTGCTCATCCTAGCAAATCAAATGTTTGCCTTTGTGACAAGTTTGGCCCGAAAGATCCCATTTAAAATGGAAATACACAGCATTAAGGAAGCGATGATGACATTTCACAGAACTTTCATGAGGGTTTCAAACTGAAAAACAACTCCAGACCTTAGTGTTTAGAGTCACGAGTTCTCTAACTTAATGACCAACTGCGTCACTGGTAATTGGACACACATAAGGGATTTCTGATGAGATATGGCTCTGGCAGGGAGACTGGAAAAAGATAACACTGTTTCCCTGTCTGGTTTGGGTTCAAAGAACTACTTGTTGGGTAAAAGAAAGACTAATGCTTTGTTGATCCATCCACTGGCAGTTTTCCACTGCAGGAGCTCGGGGCATTACATTTTTGGGGATGGTCCAAGATTTGCCCCCTCAAGTCTTTTTGTTTCCATTGCAGTGTCGGATCTAACAGCTTCAACCATGATGTTACCTCTGAGTGCATCAAAACAATGACAAATAGTAGCTACTGGACGCAATCCAGTTCTGTCAGCATGTAGAAAATAGAACAATGGAGGTTTGTTATGTTTGCCTTTTTGGTGAACTTTACATTGCAAGACTCAACAAGGACATAAAGAAAAATGGCGCTTGTTGTATTTCCTGAGTTTAATTTATCAGCATTTGTCTTGAGTTTCTCGGGGACCTTTCAAACTATATGCCCTGGAGTTCTTGTTTTTTCTGAAAGAGGTTCTAAAGACTCGGTTCCTGATGTTTGAACATGCACAAGGGAACATGTTTTGAACACAACGACTGAAAGCAACTGGCCCCAGAGTTAACTGTACTTGGCCCAACTCGGTGGGATTTGTTGGTACCTACTCGCCTGACCTTCAGCATGTAGCATTTCTGTCACACGTCTTACTGCACACGGAACAGTCAAAGAAAAGAACGGAACAGCCGCTGCCGTACAAACACAACATACATCTGCCGAGGAACAAAAAAACAAATCCACTTGGCCCGCTCAAATGTCAGAGCACACTGATGCAGGTCAGCGCCAACTTGTCTGGTAGGAAAGGGGCGGGGCCACCGCAGCGCTGGAGAGATATTAAGTGGTTTCAGGAGAGAACGGAGCTGAATGTCTTTTTTTTTTCTCCATCTGTGTGTAAATCTACTGGCTTTAAGTAAAGGTTAGACGAGAGAGCGTTGGAAGGGGCGTGCATGTGAGAGCGAAGAAGAGAAAGACGAGAGAAAGGGGTTAGAAGGAGGATTAGCTTGGCATATGGAGTGAATAATAAGTTAAATGTCAGAAATACAAGATTACTGATTATACCCCGGAGAACACGGTGGTCTCGAGAATGTGTGGAGGTGGCATAAACAGGAATCGAAGGAGGTCTTCTGAGGGACCAAGGCCCAAAGAGAAAGACAAATGTATGCTTTGTGGGGCTTAACTGGATAAAAAAAAAAAAAGAGAGAATAAATGTTTTTGGGAATTAAGAACTGAGCAACAAACAAAGCTTCATCAGGTCCCAGATTCATGAGAAAGTGTAAAAAACAGAGGGCACATTAAAACAAGCTGAGAGAGGTGGGTAGTGGATGAATGGTGGGAGAAATAGGCCAGCTTTTTATCTAAACTAGAGCAAAGGGGGGGAACAGGGGAAAAAAACAAAAACAGTGTGGATTCAGACAAAAATATATGTGTGAAAATTGTGTTTTGATCCACCGCACGGCCCAGCAATCAGCTTGAGGCCATAATCCATCAAGGAACAGAGAGAGGAAGAAAAATGGGGAGATATAGCAACTATAGATGGAAGAAAGTGAAGATGGACAGAGATGGACTTAAGGGAAAAAGGTAAACGGGGTCTTGGTGTGAAAACAGAGTGGCAGAATTTAGAATAAGGGCAGCCTGACTAATACGAAGACGGTTCCACACAGAGAGCTATTAAATAATTGACAAAGATGGAGCATTAAGTCCACATATGTGCATAATAAAATGTGTCTTTTTAAGGCCAAATGACACCATCACACTGGAAGTCATAATAAGCCAACCGAGGAAATCAAATGCTGGAAATGTATTTTGATGAGAGTGTTTTTAGATCATACAAATTCAAATGTGGTTATATTATAAACTCTGTAATCTAAAACTGAGTTAGTGTGGGTTCTTGTATCTGTCAGTGAATCCAATCAAAGGAAATCATTGGCTCCGTATGTAATAGCCTCCTAATTGGCTATTACGTGGCTCAGATGTGTGCTAAAGCTTCACGTAGTTTTTTTTTTTTTCTCCACATGGTGACACGAAGCCTGTGTGAGGCCACAAAAGAGAAAAATCCCTTTGGCCCAATTATCCAGGATTTGTCATTATTTGAGTTGAGATGTAGAAATGTTGAGCCGTGAGCATTGATCTGTGAAATAAAGTCACCTAGGGAAGAAACCAGAGTGCTCCGCATTTTCAAATGATGTTTAAATATTATTATACCTTATCAGCATTCTGTAGAGGATGGAGGTCTTTATGGCCTGACCTGCTGCTTCTTGTCATGTGTGCTTTTAGTTTGCTGATATGATAATTAGGCCTGAATGCTAACATCCATCTGACTGACTGGTGACCTGATTGGAGTGAACTGCTGAATGAATAGTTGGCTTTTAGTTTTTTTTACAGTAAAGTTATTTTTGTTTGTTTTTTCTTACTTTTGCAGTAAGTAGAAAAAAAAAACTACACAAAATAATTTGGTGTAGAACAACAAGCAGTCTGACAATCAGAAGGGTTGTCAGCAAGCCAACATTATAACTACAGTCGTGACTCGATAATCCGACCCTTAACAATCAGAAAACCTTGCTATCCGACAGGTTTTTAGGAAAAACAAACGGACTCCATAGAAAACAGCCTTAACATACCGACAGTTTTGGATTCCGACTCCAACATGACATTTCATGTCACAAATCAGGATAACGGCGTATTATCTGACTGAACAATCCCACAGACTGGCTACGTTCAGACTGCAGGACTTAATGCTCAATTCAGATGTTTTTGTGAGTTCGTTCACATTTCCAATTAAATGCGACTTGTATGTGATCTGCTGTGTGAACTTCATACGACCCAAAAGTGTCCCACATGTGCAGAAGAGGACACGACGACGTCACACGCAGCGAGCGCGTTCAGTGTTTATGGAAGTAAACATGGATGGTAACGGTGGAGCGTGTCCTCCTTCCCCCACCACCACCACCACCGATGGTGGAAACAGAACTGTGACCGCTATTCTAAACTGGCATGTGTGTTCCGGCCACTTCCACCCACATCCCTGGGGTGGAAGTGGCCGGAAAGTGCACAAGCGCACCGGTCAATTAAGCGTGAAATCCAGCGATGTGTAGTGTTCTAACAATACACTCGCTATTATAATAACTATAAACAATCAATATTAACAACAAATGAGCCTTCAGTCATCAAGCCCTCCTTGTATCTCGACCTCCATCTTGACAATCCGACAGCCTTGCTATCCGACATAAAAGAAGGTTTTACATTTAGTGTCGGATTATCGAGTCACGTCCAATTGTTCCCATAACTAGGACCTTTGCCTGAACTTAACCAAGTGTATTGGTTGCCACAAATCAAACATACTTCAACTCTTTGTGTTTCTAACCAAGCGACAACCTCTGGGGCTGAAAAATGTGTCAGTGTGAAAGTGTCCGAAACTGCAGTTCCTCAAATGTCCACTTGAAGCTGGCTCAAAAAGTGAGTCAGTCCCCATAGAGCCCAATGTCATAATGACCAATTTTATGGCAGAATTAAACATGTTTACAGCCTGGTATAGGAAAAGTTTTGGTCTCTTAGTTTGTTTCTCTGTTCACGACAACTGTACAGGATGGGATAATTTTCATATAAAAACTTTAATTCTATTAAGGATTAAATGTATGCATGAATAGGACAGTCCACTTCAGCTACACTCTACCTCCTCACTTATTTCTGGATTAGTCAGGAGTTAGGCAGTCAGGCACAACCAAGATGGCGTAAGCTTTGAGCCTCCACAATGAGCTATAAAACCTCCCTTTAGGAAACCCAAAGGTGATGTCATGGAGGCTTTGCTCATTTTTAATATACAGCCTGTTTCCAACTCTGTTTTAACCATAAATTTCAACAGTTTCCCTGAGGTTTTACCAAAGGGATCAATAAAGTTGTATCTATCTAAATAATGAAAAAAAAAGACTATTTTCTGGTTCGTGAACAGGCATATGAACTCACAAGCACACAAACGGTAGACCATGTCCCAGCTTTATCCTCTGGTTTGCATACTAATCAGGCTGGGGAGGCAGTTGGGCTCAGCAGTCTCATTATTGATGCTTAATTGTCGACGTAACTGTGATGATAGGTCAAAGATGAAGCAGGCAGTGAGTCACTTGTTTGTGTAATGCTTCCATGCACTTTTATTTTCCAAGTAAGTTTAGCTGAAGCCAAGATCTCAGACCCTGAATAGAGAGTTCATACCACCAATAGGACATACGTCCAAAACGACAAACAGAAGAGGTCGTGGTAAACTAGAATGATCATTTCCCTTGACTTCACTTAGGACAGATGAGAGAGCCCAAACAGCTGGCAGGGTAAATATTCACCAACGAGCGGAGGAGGTAGACGGACAATGAAAGATGATGCAGAGGACAAAGAAACATGTTTCCATGAAGACATACAGCATGAGCTCATATGTGAATGTAAATAGGGAGGGGGAGAATGAAAGCAGTGACAGATAAGTGATGTTCTGAGGAGGATGAGAAGACGTAGGCTTTAAAGGTGAAGGAGGATCAAACGCACATCCACACAGAGTGGAGGGCAGTGGGGGGGTTGAGAGGATGACTGCATGTTTCCCATCAGTCTGTTGTCCCTGGCAACCATATACTGTCTTTCCTCTCCCCTTTCTTCTCTTTTTCTTACTGCAAGCCAAATTATTTCTCTTTAATGCACACACCAACTGTTTTCTTCTCCTCCCCACTGCCCCCGACGATCCTTCTTTCTATTTGATCTGTTCCAGAGTAGTGCAGCTTTTCTATCTCTCTGCAGTCTCATTACTTTTTTTTCTCTCCCCTCCTAATGAAAATCAGCTTCTTCTCAGCTCCCAAACCCTCTCCTCCTTATCCTGTCTTTCCCATTCTTAGGGACTTAGAAGAGAAAAAAAAAGCCTCACTACGCTCTCCTTCCCTGTTTGTACCGTTCAATCTCCCGCTGTCTTTGTCTGAGTGGGTGTGTGGATGACATTCGGATGACCGCCACACAGCCAGAACCCACTGTTTCTGCCACTACCCACAGTGTATCACTCTAACCCGGCCGCTCAAATTCCTCCAGCCAACACGCTAACTGACTGGCTCGTCAGTGGGGACAAAATCGCACCGTGCTGATTCACACAAGCGCACACACACACACAGGGATACACACAAAAAGGCAACACTGACCTCATCTTTCTGCAACACCCAAATCAATGGCAAACTTGGCCTTGCACAAAAACAAACACACACACACAAAAAAAAAAAACACAGTCACTTATCGCTTAAGCAAATAGCACATGGAAAATCGGTTCGGGAAAAGTCGATTAAAAATGTTCTCCTTTCAGTAAGGCATTAAATCTAGCCAATGGCTCCAGTGAAAATTATTACTTGTGAATGAGTAAGCCATGCCGGCCCTGAATAAATAAAAGACCAACCCTGAGTTCGCATCAGAAGTGTCCATCTGTCCAAAACACATCTTGCAAATTCTGTTCCGCTCTCCCCACAACCAGCTGTCCTTCCAGCAGCACAGCTTCTCAGATTATGAAAGAACAGTGGTTGAACAAATGACTAATATGTTCAAAAACAACAAGTAGTTTGTTCGCTGGATGAAAAACGAGAGGCGAAGAGCGGCATGTTGCGACATCAGAGCAGTGCATTATGAAAGCACTGGGCTTAACATGCAATTTGAAAGAGTATATTCAATTTTGTATATATTAAAGCAGAAGAGGGTAATGATCATAAGCGTACGAGGTAACCACAGAGGTTTTTATGGTCAAGTTGGGTACCCTCAACTTACCAGACCTTATCAGTCTTATGGTCTTGCAGAATATTCAAATAAAGCTGAATTAAATCTGCTACTTAGTCTCAAAAGACACTTGATTAAAAAGAACCCTCACCTTGATTCTGCCATGAAATACCGTGTCATGTGAATAGACCCTTCAGCTCTATTAACTCGTCAGTTTCCTAATTTGAAAATTGAAAATTCCAGTTGTTCCTTCGAGGTACAAGGCGTCTTTATTTGTCAGATGTAACCGCTTTCCAAGACAGAGAAATAGACGAAACACCACCGCACTGTTGTTTTGATCACTGAGCAATTATTCAAATGGATCCATTTTCTACAAGTCATTAATCAAGCTCTGAAAACATTTCTGTGTGATAACTGTCCTTTATCTGAGTTGTTTAGACGCTGCAAATTGAAGCATGTGCTTTAATGGTGCATTACAAGCGTCGCAGCAGCTTAATGGCCGCCGGTTCCTTCCGCTGGAGCATATCTGGGTGCTGTATAGCCATCGCTGACTGAGCTTGCAAAAGATGCCCACTGCTTCTGGATGACGTGCAGATATGAGAGTGGCGAGATGAGTACAAATACACAAAGACACATGCAGGTATAGATGGATGAAAATTAAAGGAGAAATCGCCACATGGTGCCAGAGCATAGACTGTATAAAAGATGGACGTAGCTGCCGTGACGTCACCCGTTGGTTTCTGCACTGAGAAAATGAAGCCAGGGTTTTGCTACTTCCTGGTTGACATCTTGGATTTTTGGAGCCAATGACGCAAAAATCGTCGGAGGGGGGCGGAGCCATAGGAGCAGCGATTGGTCAGATGGATTGAGAGGCGGGCCCTCTCTGCCCGCCCACATTTACCACCTTCTGCTCGCTTCATCTGCATCGTCGCTGCCGACTGTCAATCAAGCCATATGCCATTTTTCTTTTAGCTAAAAACCGAGACTTCCGACTGTGATTTCGCTGTGTGTATGGAAGCGTATGCATAATGACAATAAAAGGATTCTGATAGTTGAAATGACGATACATTTTTTGATCAGCAGGGGGCTTTGTGTGCACATGAAGCCTTGAGAAATGAGCCTTTTTTTGGACCAACTGCATAGAAAGCTTCAAGGCTTCATGAGGCTTCATCTGGCCATCACTAGTCAAACCAATCCTGACTACAGCACCTCCCTCAGAGTCACAAAGGAGCCCATGTGGCACTCAAGCAGAGACAAAAGGCGACCATCAAGAGCTGTCGTTGCCCTGAACGCCGCAAATTCCCATTAACCATTCTTCTCGAATATCCCGGTTGTTTTTTTTTTACTTTTTGAATTTTATATTCATTTTTTTATCCTATATTCTTATTCTTTATCCATGTAGTCGTGTAAATAACTCAAATTCTGTTGTGCTTTCTTGTACAATGACAATAAAGACATTCTGATTCTTCTTCTTCTTCTTCTATGGGATTTGGCAAACCAAGTTAAGGTGCATCACCGCCACCAACTGGACTGGAGTGTGGACGAAAGGTTAGGCAGTAAAAAATAAAAAACAGATTCTGTTGCCTAGCTCTGTTTCTCTCATGAACTTAATAATGTCATGTTGAATCTTGCTTGCTGATTCCCCCAAAAGCCATGTAACTGTCATGTTTTCCTTTCTTTAATGACAGGTTGAGATTTTTCCTCTGATCATCATATTTTTTGTAATATGTGTTCAACTGTTTCTGGCTGCTTACAATGTTTTTGCAGTTTCCAGTGGTACCTGTTTTATGTAATGAGTAATTAAGACCTGTGTGACCTATTCTCAGACGTGTTATGATGCCTTCTTCCCTACGTTTGACCCCCACTTTCCTCCCACCACCCACCTGCCTTTGGATTTGATGGAGGTGCCTACCAGTTTCACTGATGTCCCAGTAGATTGTGTATAAAAGGCGGCCATGACGCCACAGGTGCCTGAAATACCCTCAATCAGGGGCAGGGCCATGGGAGGAGTTATTCTCTGGTGGTGTGTTCAAGAGCGATCAGGAAATATTAAAATGTTCCCACTGCATTTGCATTCACAGAGCATGATTGAATATTGTTGAAGTGTGTCGTACAGTGAACCTGTGTGAAAGTATC
>NW_007578343.1:136363-138876 GCF_000690725.1 Stegastes partitus
ATACATTTTTTGATCAGCAGGGGGCTTTGTGTGCACATGAAGCCTTGAAAAATGAGCATTTTTTGGACCAACTGCACAGAAAGCTTCAAGGCTTCATGAGGCTTCATCTGGCCATCACTAGTCAAACCAATCCTGACTACATCACCTCCCTCAGAGTCACAAAGGAGCCCGTGTGGCACTCAAGCAGAGACAAAAGGCGACCATCAAGAGCTGTCGTTGCCGTGAACGCCGCGAATTCCCATTAATGATTCTTCTCGAATATTCCGGTTGTTGTTTTTTTACTTTTTGAATTTTATATTCATATTTTTTATCCTATATTCTTATTCTTCATCCCTTTAGTCGTGTAAATAACTCCAATTTCGTTGTGCTTTTTTGTACAATGACAATAAAGACATTCTGATTCTTCTTCTTCTTCTTCTATGGGATTTGGCAAACCAAGTTAAAGGTGCATCACTGCCACCAACTGGACTGGAGTGTGGACGAAAGATTAGGCAGTAAAAAATAAAAAATAGATTCTGTTGCCTAGCTCTGTTTCTCTCATGAACTTAATAATGTCATGTTGAACCTTGCTTGCTGATTCACCCAAAAGCCATGCTACTGTCATGTTTTCCCTTCTTTAATGAACACGCTGAGATTCTTCCTCTGATCATCATATTTTTTGTAATATGTGTTCAACTGTTTCTCGCTGGTTACAATGTTTTTGCAGTTTCCAGTGGTACCTGTTTTATGTCATGAGTAATTAAGACCTGTGTGACCTATTCTCAGACGTGTTATGATGCTTTCTTCCCTACGTTTGACCCCCACTTTCCTTCCACTACCCACCCTGACTTTGGATTTGATGGAGGTGCCTACCAGCTTCACTGATGTCCCAGTAGATTGTGTATTAAAGGCGGCCATGATGCCACAGGTGCCTGAAATACCCTCAATCAGGGGCGGGGCCATGGGAGGAGTTATTCTCTGGTGGTGTGTTCAAGAGCAATCAGGAAATATTAAAACGTTCCCACTGCATGATTGAATATTGTTGAAGTGTGCCGTACAGTGAACCTGTGTGAAAGTATCCGCATTCGTTGTGTTTCATCCCTTATTTATTCAGGTTTTCCCCTTATTCTGTCATCCATCTGCACATCCCCGTGGAAAGACTTTGCACAACACATCCAAATGAGCCAAAATACTCGTCAGCCCAGCGGCTTCCCCTTGTCCTCTTCCTCACCCCATCCACAAAAACCCATCTCATTCCAACACTATTAACCACCACGCCATCACTGTCTATTTAGCTCTGCCTCATAATCATAGGATCAGCCACTGACAGTCAGGATTGATGGTGATGGAGGGAGAAAGAGAGAGGGGGGGGAAAAATGGAGGATCACAGAGGGAGAGTTTGGGCCTAAATAGGGAGGGAGAGATGGAGGAGAAACAGGAGGGCTAAAGAGGGTGGAGGGCGAAAGGTGACGGAGCCGCATGCATCGCTATTTGGACAAACACGTCAAAACAGATGACTCAGCGGGACAAAAGGAAGGATTTAATGCAGCCAACGCACAGCGAAGATGTAAAGCGGGAGGGCGGCACAGAGGGAGAAGAAGGGGATTTTATTCTGAGCCTGTTTGGTAATGTATAAGCATTTTCCAACAGAATGAGAGAAAAGGAAAGGAAGCAGGGCTGATGAGCAAGACAAGGATTACACAGTAGATACTAGAAAGACAGATCTTCATGGCCCCCTTTTTGCTTCATCTTTTTTGTACACTTTCCTGTCATTCTTTTCTTATCCCCTTCCTGTTACTGCACCTGCTCCCTGTCTTCACTTCTAAACCATTACAGCATCAAAGTAATTACAAACATGCTCGCTTTGAATCCACCTCTTCTTTTTCACTTGTATTCTCTCTACAGCGCTTCCACTGTCTTCCCTCTTTACTTTTCATCCTTCCTCGTTTTTAATACTGTACATTTTGTCTCAACAAGGCCACAAGATGAATACAAATGATATACCTTTCTCTTTGGTCCAATCAAGACGCCCCGTTCATTTTAATTTTTTCTTACCAAGAAGTGCAGCATCTTCAGTTTTTGGAATCAGACTTTATGAGGTTAGATTCATAATTCTCTAAAATTGTCGCCAAAATTGAATCTGTACCATCCGGTAGATCGAGAATGAAAAAAATTACATTAAGACTCCAATCAATCAGAGCTACTCCTTTCCTACAGTCTCTGACTTTTCTAAACCTTCTTACTTTTTCTCCTGTGTGTGTTTTTGTTGTTCTTCCTCATGCCTTTTCTCAACCAAGACCACCTTTCGCTAACATTATCCTCGTGTTTGTCTGCTTTTTCCTTCGAATGACTCACCATTAGAGGGTTCATGTGACCCTCCTTTAATTGGCCCTGACATTCTGCTATGGGTAATCTATGGCTTGGATCAATTTGACAGTGACAAACAAGAGTTGGCCATGTGTGGGGGTGGGTTACCTCTACCCTGATATAACTGTGATTAGCATCAGGAGGATTGCGGAGGACTTGTTCGACAC
>NW_007578343.1:139551-166429 GCF_000690725.1 Stegastes partitus
ACCTTCACTGTATGGTCTGGGTCAGCTTTGAATGAGAATCCCTTCATAACTGGGTTCCATACCAACTTCTGAACCACAGATATGTGTATAGAATCTAAAAATAGCCCAAATAAATGGGTGTTTAATCCTTAATTAGAGTTCCATAGAGTAGGAAGAGTGGTTTTTCATTTCATATTTTACCTAAAACATGAAAACAAAGGAGCCATAATGAGTAAAACATAGTTTATTAAGACTGAAAATGCCACCTTGAACTGTGGCTTTCATTAGACAGCCATTGGCAAACATCAAAGACCGTCTTCACTGCTATATCATCAAAAATCTCCCCAAAACAACTATTAAATTCTGATTTTTTTGTGCATTCAAGTTGATCTTCAGTGGACAAAAACGTGTAATTTGAAGCTAGTTTGTAACATTGCAGGTTCAGATCATGCAACAGCTCGAGGCGCCCTGTTCTCTATGTGCATCACACACCAGCTAGCCTTTTGCTGTTTCACACCTTCACAGTTTCAAGATCCCCCCGTGACACTTCAAAGACCAACAGGTGTCTGTCTCAGTAGGCAAATGTGGGGAGACCGCAGGCAGTTCTCGTAACTCTGTCACTACTGTCCCATAAAAAAATACACACAGCTCAGTCAAAGCCCTTATAGGCAAGCCTTGCAGCCATCTTGGTAACACCCCCGGGTAGTTATTTCAGGCTAACAAGACCAGGCTGCTATCTGAATGAATGGAGAGAGAGCTATAACTGCAGTTCAGTGGTCACTGGAACATAAACAGTATAGATCTGCCAGTCACATCTGATTTTAAAAAATGCCTGCAAAGTTTGGTGACTTTGCCTCAAAATGAGGTTCAGAAAGTGGTTTTCAATCACAAGTTTTATGTCTAACGATGCATCTGTGCAGTTTCACAACACCACACACGCATCAGTGCAGCAACATGGTTGGCTGGATGTTTCCTGGTTCATTTGTCACAGAGCAGAGCTTTTTAGGGAGAGAGGAAGGACATGAGTCATATGGCTGCCGTCCTTGGTGTTACAGAATCCCCCCATAGATTTCTAGGCAGGATTCTATGTGAGACCCCTACAACACCTCTGGCTCAGTCTCCCTGTGAACACACTACAGAGACAGTTTGATGTTATGGATTTTGTGGTACGACAGCTGCTCCAGGTAACTACACTACTTCTGTTTTTTCTCTATCATCAGAATCATTTTGTCAGGTTGCCAACCATCCTTCAAAACATGAAATCATCCTGTAGTTTGACACTAAAAGACGGCTTCAGTTCTGACCTGCACACAGAACACGATTGTTCCGTATCGTTGAGAATCTATTCAGTGCAAATCTATGGGAGAGAAACATTACAGAATGAAGGCAGGGTGATTTGTATGAGATAGAGGGAAACCCTCCTGCTCCTCCTCAGCCTGCCTGCCAAGTTTCATTCCACGACTCGAACAGAATTCATTCTCTGTTCTCAGCTTCTCATTGGTTGCAAGTGCAGTCAGAGTTTGTGCGATATACGCCTGAGAGCAGCGTGAGGTTTTAACAAATGGCAACTTAAGCGTAGTCAAAACATGGAAGAGAATACAGAAATACCAAAGGGAATGGTGAAAATGATTACTAATGGCTGGGATGCGTGAGCGACAATGTGCACGAGGCCAACTGCGCCGTCTGTCTCTGGGTTTTCTTCATTAGTCACGGAGGAATTAGTGACTCTAAGCAACATGCATTGGGTGAAATCCGAGGAGAAGTGAGAGGCTGCGCAGCACTCAGGGAGAGGGAGTATTCTCAAAGTTCCTCATCCACCAGACGTCTCCAGAGGCCTTTATGTATAATTTATCGATTTTTCAAATCCAAAACTGCTGGATAGACCTGTCAAAATGAGCATTATGTAATAATCAAATATTTATAGGTCCACGGTAGTTTGAGCTTCTCAGTCTAAGGTCATATAGTCCAACACCTCCATCCAATCCCCTGCAGCTTCCCTTATTTCCATTACAGGCAGTTGGCCTGCTTCCTCCTGCCTCAAATCTGTCTGCTAAGCTAAACTAAACACATCCCTATGCCTTCTAAGCACCCTAAAGTCTTTCGATTTCTGTGTATATGTAAATCTTGGAGTGCATATTTCCCAACATGTGCTCCTTCACAAGCATCCAGGACAAACATGAACAAATAATCAGAACTCTTTCTCTCTCTTTGGGCTCACAGTTGTAGGAAAGTGTGCCAGTAACCTTCAAAGACTTCAAGGAAATTCTGCCTACACGAGCACGATGTATACACACACACACACACACACACACACACAAGCGCAGACTCACACTATTATTCATACCCTGGAGGTGTGCCAAGGAAGCTTAATAAGTATGTATTCTGCGTTTGGCTGCGGGGAAATGATCGAACATGGAAGAGAGCAGATTCTAAATTTCTCCCCCAAAATTGACTGGGTTTTATTAACTCTCCTAAATGCAGTTAATTAGTCTCCGCATGTGGCTGCTGCATCTGATTTTGTTTGGGGTTGATGGCATCAAGGTTAATTTCGTGCGTGTTCACTGAAAAACATTTTTGAATACAAGCGCACTTCAAAGGGATGTGCCAATTAAACGTGTGTAGACAGAGCTGCGCATCCTCCGAGTCGTTCGCACACAATTATACAAGGGGGCGAAGTCACAAGGCATGGATTAATGAAGAATGAGTCAAATGGGGTGTATTAATATAACAAGGGAACAATAAGGTAGAATGGATTCCTGCAAATGACCATTAAGCCACTTTATATCTGTGCGCAGCATTTTGTTTTGTGTCTCCATTAATTAGGCTAAAACACATGGATAAATGACTTTCTTTCTTCTTATTAGCCTTGTGGTTTTTTTTTCTCCTCATAAATCACCATAACATGTTTGCTGTCCAATTAGGGCTGCTGCCTGGGGTGGGAGTTGGCATGGAAACCCCACACGATAGGCCAAGGTGTCAGCGGGGGGGCAGGATATGGTGGGCGATCAGAATATAAATACCGCAGCGTACGAAAACAACAACAAAAACAAAAAAACCTAAACAGAGTAGAAAAGCATATGGCAGCCCTCGCAGCGCGGAGTGGGTGGGATACGTGCAGGACGCTCGTGACAAGTGTTTGGAGGAGGTGGAACCAGAACAAATTTAGAGACCTCTGTCTGAACCACGAGAAGTTTAGAAGAGTGAGGAGAGAGGACTCGGTTATCAGGGGATTTCACATCGTGGTATGAGTTGAGACTTTTCACATGCATCGTTAATGAGCTACAGGAGGTCAGTGGTTTGGTCTGAAGATGATTTCTTTTAACTGAAAACTACCTCAGCTTCTTGTTTTGTTGCTGATAGAGGTCAATAGAAGTCATGGGTGTTGCTTAAGGTTCTTCAGAGACACAGATTGACAGCATCTTAACATCATGTTTTTGTTCTTAATTACTTTTACAATCTTATCTGAGCATTCAAGTTTGCATTCATCATTTGTAGCATTGGAACACAGAAAAGCTTTCTGGTACAACAGAAACATGAATGAAAGATTTTTCTAGAAAAGGCCGTGCAGGTTAGCAAATCCTGTGAATAAATACTGATTAAATAAAGCCAAGGTCGTTAAAAAGGCAAAAACTACTTTTGGCACATTGTGCTCTCGATTTACAGACGCTTGAATGGATCAATGTGAGAAAATATTTTAGTATGAGCACAACCTCAGGATAGGGCTTCCCTTTTTAATTCTTTTGTTGGGGGAATTTAAGTGGTTCTCGGCAAGAGCACCTCACAATGATACAGATTCAGCACCAAAACTAAATGCTGAATTCAGAAATAGTAGTGATTGATCTTGTTCCAAATTCTTGGTCCTCAAGCAAAGCCTTCTCTTCTTTATCTGTTTTGGCTGCTTGAAATGCTTTCAATTGACAGTCAAGCCCAGGTCCTGCATGTTTTCTTCCCTAAAAGCTGCACAACTAGTGGAGGAAAAAAAAAGATATTTCAAAAGAGTATTTGTGCTTGTTATCGACAGTTGTACGTCTTTGGTGTTTTGGGTATTCATGTCCCCAGCGTGGCCGTCTAGCTGGTCTAATGCTGCCAAGACAGTGCCGTGATCAGGGACCTGTTGGGCGTTCAAAGCTTCTGTTAAAGTTTGAAATGAAATGGTAACTATGAAGGAACATGCAAACGTGGGCAACAGAGCACAGTCCTGGCTCAGTGGGATGGCAAAATACTTGCTGAGCCCAAAGGCTTCGACGGGGAAGATTTTTTATTTTTTTTGGCTTTCTTTTCTGTCTCTTTTTCCGTATCTGAGTTGTCAAAGTGCTTTTTCGGAATTCCACTTTCAGGGTTTTAACTTCTGCTCTTATCTGCAATGACTTAAAAAGAGAGTTTGAGTTAAGAGAACTTCGGCTATTTTGACAACAGCCGCTGAGTACAGAGCATGCAGCGCTGCACAGTGAGCGTGTCTCCATCACCAGAAACTTTAATCACATTAAGCCGACTAATTTCCTATAAGGGTGAAAGGCTTATTGGATTATATCATATCATGGAAAGCTTTGAATGCATTTCTGTTTGTTTGTTTGTTATCGATCTAGACAAGATTAATGGATCGTCCAAATGTAAAAAAAAAAAAAAAGGAAATATGATAACAGCAGAAACTATGATTCATCTGTGTCATTTCTGACTAAACAACACTGAATACTGCGCTGAGGAGGCTCTAACAGAACCTTACATTGGCTTTATTTCATGATAATTAGGACAGAATATATTTTACTGGGTTTGTTATTAGGAAATATACATTTTAGTTGCCAAGTAAACTGCTGTTAACAGTCTGGGCTGCAACGGCAACAACACAACAGACTCCAACAGCACAAAGAACTCTAAAGGTCAGATGATAACACGGGATGTAAATAAATCCCATATGGTCAAAACTGAAGGTGCAATGCATAATGTTGGACCAGCTCTTTCACATAAATAAGAATGTGAATGAAATAGAAGGTCATCTATCCACTATCTAACAGTTTAAGAAGGTGTAAAAACAAAAAGAACCAATGATACTTAATCAGAATAATTTCTTTTTGCAGGCCTCATTGGACAAAAAATAAACTGTTTGCACCAGATCCTGTAAAAAAAACGAAAAATTCAGCGCACTGAGAAGCTATGAGTGACTCTGCTGTGGCCCCCAGTCACATGACAAAAATTCTGTGACTTTCTGAGTGAGCTGCAAGACATGTTTACTCAAATCAGAGAGGATATCCATCCATCCATCCATTATCGATACACCACTTCATCCTCACTAGGGTCATGGGGGGCTGGAGTCTATCCCAGCTGACTCAGGGTGAAGGCAGGAGACACCCTGGACAGGTCACCAGTCTATCACAGGGCTACACTTAGAGACAGACAACCAAGCACACTCACATTCACACCTACGGACAATTTAGAATCACCAATTAACCTCAACATGTGTTTGGACTGTGGGAGGAAGCTGGAGAACCCGGAGAGAACCCACGCTGCACGGGGAGAACATGCAAAAGATCCCGGGTGTCCTCACTCGGATGTGAGGTGATGTTGCTGACCCCTGAGGCACCTTGCAGCCCCCCAGAGAGGAAATGATAAATAAAATAAACTGATCAATAAAAAGAAATGCATCAAGGCGGAAAAAATGAGGACGTTATCAGCAAGTTGTTGGAAGATAAATTAGGTAAGGTGAAATATGACAGTAGAGTTAATGTACAGAGTAGTGAGAAAAATGGCTGCTTTGTAGAAGCTGTCAAAATGTAAATGTGAAGCATGTGAAGGCACTTTTTTTTCAATATTGGTACCACCTGTTTGTTTTTGTTTGTTTGTTTGTTTTGTAAACTAAGCCATATTTTTTTTCTTCTTTTATTATGACTTATGGCATTATTACCATGTCATCCTGCACATAAGACATTTTTGAGTTCTCTCCTTCTAGTCATGCTTGTGCTGTTTCCATAGAGCTGCAGGACTTTACATTGCAGTGAAAAATGAGTTACAGTGAGCAAAAATGTGACTGGAAACGATTAAACTGCTTGGAGTTTTTAAAAAAAAAAGGTGTCTAAATTTGCTTCAGTTACTGCTTATGTGATCATGCCTGTGAAGTCTAAATCATCTGCCATACCTTTGTTGAATACGTTTGGCCTCGTCTCCCTACCTGCGCCGCCTATTGTGCGGTGCAGAATAATCCATTGCACTTGGGGTTGAAATGAAATGCCTATTATATCCTGTTTCTTTATACTGTTATGTATACAGCTGCATGTACATAGACCACGGATACACATCACACATCTACTTCCTATCACCCCAGGCGTCCTTTTCAAATGATTGTTTTGATGCATTCACGAGGCTTCATTTGCATAATACTCATTTAAAAGGCTGATTGTTTGCTGATTGGCCAGAGCGCCCTTCCGCCTGTTTAATCATTCATCTGGATGACCTGTGCTTAATGGGGTTGGGCCACCCAATGATACGCTTCACTTCTCGCAACAACGGCCGGCACCCGTTATCCATCAGTGAACTGGTTGCGAGTCGGTTTCGCTAACTGGTGACATATGGAAGGTGTGTTCCGATCATTTAAGCCATCATCGCTCAACATGAAGGATGGGAAACAGCAAAGTGGAGTCCAGTACACAAGTGTGGACTCTTTTTTTTTTGTTTTGTTTTTTTTACCCCCTACCTCTCCATGTGTTTCCCCTACACGCAAACACACATGTGACCAAAACCAGCAGATTAGTCGGCATAAGCTGCAGTTTTAATCTCTCCCATTGTTCACTGCAGGTGATATCTAGAAATGAATAGACTTCATACAGATGGTGATTTCAGCGAAGCAATATCATTGTCTGAAGATTCATTCCAGCCTCGCTATAAATTCCCATGAAACACGAGTTATGAGAGCAACATCGGTTGCTATGGCAGCTCATGTGGTAACCAGGCAGCTAATAAGACGTAATCCTGTTTGTCCCTGTTTCTTTATTATTATGCTTTTATACGACTTTGAGAAAACGCCTCGGTTAGTACACTTGTGTCAATAACAATTATACAAAAGCCATTACACCCTGGAGGGAGCTGTTGGCTGTGATTATGGGGGGGCTTCATTGCTGCCATAACTGTTGTTATTTGTCACACCATTTTTGCCCATAACCACAACAAATGATGCCTTGTTGGGCTTTGTTGTTGATAACCAGACTGCTTATTGAGCCCCGTATTCTTAAGGAGTCTTCAAATTAATTTCTCCATCTCAAATTGCCCACTGCTGCGATCTTTTGACCCACGGTAGCGCTCGATAAACACCCTGCGCTTGGAAAACGTTTTCGTAATATCTCGTATTAACTTAGCTTCTTTGTGAAGGACAGCCAACGCTTCCAATGCAGATTGAAGGCTCAGTTTATAGTCTTGTAATGTCAGTTTGGTTGTTTTTCTGCACCTGTACCCCCCGTTACACAGTGGATTTAATACAGCACTAGTTGCAGATGGAGAAGTTTAATTTAACCTTTCCTGGCACACAACGCCGGAGACATTCAATTTTCCCCCTCAAGCTTTTTAAATAAATATATAGTGATATATTATACTAAGTCAGATAGCGGGGTTTAATATCACCCTGGACACCTTTTGCAATTTTATACGGGAGTCGGTAAACTGGATTTGGGTGAGTTTAGGGGATTGACGGAAAAGTTTTGTGGGGGGTGAAATTGGAGCCACGCTATCATAAAGCGCCTTAATCCACTAGCCCTCTTAGGACAACCACATAACCGACAGATTATAGTTCACGGTGGATTCACTAACATGTATTTGGAACAGGGAGCAGAGCCTCTAGGTATCTTATGGGACAGATATAGAGCTCTGTAGCTTTCTATGTACGTATGCATGCCTTCCTGCTTCCTTCTTAACAAGTTTTACCCAATACTGAACAGCTACTGTATTAATCCTCCTGTTTAATCCTCCTTGGAGTTAATTATATAATGATGAATTCATTTTGTTGCTCTTTTTATTAATGCAAGAGCAAATGAACTGCACACGGTTTCATGGTGCTTTTGAAGTTACAATCAGCGTTCTGTTCCAATCGAAGCTGTACTGTTCTTAGTCTACAGCGTGGCTTCAGTGCCATGGGATCACAGTGCACAAGTAGTTTGCAACAGCATTTTATGTATTATTGATGAGCATAATGTTATTGCGCTTTCCTCTTCTTCCCTCACTTCTTTTGTGTTGTTTTCTTTCTCAGTTGCATTGTGTCGTCTTACGTTGTCGGGAGCTGTGTGATGCTAATAGGCTTCTCGAGTGAGTCGTCGGCAGTTTAACAAAAGCTACCTGCCAGACGTTAACAGTTGTTTGATTCTCAGTGATAACAAGTGGTGTTTGTCAAGAGCTGCATAATAAACTTAACCACAGATTAATTCGAGATGTTCTTATACAAACAAAATGAGAACTTGTGACCAACTTCTTTAGTTTCATTTGGAGTCACTAAAAGAAAAAGACAGAAAAAACTCACTGACAGATTGTAAGTAGCACCATCTATGCAATACAAAAGGTGTGTTTTCGCAACAAAAAATAAGCCGAATTTGTAAAAATGTAGATATCCCTCAAAGACAATAGTGACATATTGTATAATGCTACCTGCTGCCAGTGTTTTATGGGTCATTGTTTTATGATTGACGCCACTTTTCTGTTGGGAAACAAGTGCTACAAAAGTATTTTGCACATTAGAATAACTGTTGTGCCGAGCTACAGCGTATGTCCTTGGAGAGAGCTGTGTGAACTGTTTAGAAAAAGTTAGCATCAATCAGTACAGAGCAATGTGGAGCGGTTGTGATGCATTTTACAGTTTTATAAGTTGTTTTGCTATAACAGAGGTCTAGATACAGACACCCCAATCCATAAGAAGATAAGATCAAAACAACAAAAGAAAACCTTAACTGAATCTAAAACACTGTCCACTACAGTCTTGGTAATAACAGGAAGACCTCAGAGCACAGTTGGTTGTTTAAGGATCGTGGTCCAGTTTAATACAAAACAAAAGAAGCCCACACCAAGCGCTGATGTCCAGGGTTGAACAATGAAGCCCATATAGAAGTGAAGATCCTTGAATGTCCACTTGAGGCTCCCTTCAAAAGTGAACTCAATCCCACAGAAGTCCATGTTGAAATGTCCAACATTACAGCAGAATTAAACAGTTTTGGTCTCTTTAGTTAAAATTCTCATTCATGACAACTACACAGGGGTTGAATTTTTATATACCTCACCCAGTTGAATTGTGTTGGGCTTAAAATGATGCATAATTAAAGGTTTGGCTGGTGGGTGTGATGTGAAACAGTCGATGACCACATTTCAAAGCTCTGCTCTGCACCTGTGGGTTGCATCACAGAGGGTTCATCCATCTTCATGTACAGTCTGTGTTTAGACACAACATCTTCTTAACCTTAATCAGAGTCTTGTTCTCCAAACCTATCCATAGTCAGGACTGTAGATACAGAACCCAGTCACAGCCAGTGGTGTGAGTCTGTACGCCTGCCGTGTACCCCACCCAAATCCTGCTCCTCCTACCACTGCTGCACTTCAGAATAATGTATTTGTTATTATTGATGTTGCATTGCAGCACCTGATGGCCCGTGTGCCGTGTGACAGTGCGTTGCATTCCATTGCATCATGCTGCTGCTGCTGCTGCCCTCTCACTCTGCAGAGTCCTGGACGACATCCTGGGTAAACACTGCTGTCACACACTGACTGTGGACTCCGGCTTTACACTGGAGCACACACAAGTTACTCCAAGACAATGACAGTTAATAGCTGTACCTCCTCCGTGCTTGAAACTTTCCTGCCGCACTGCATCATACTTCAATTAAACGGAGGCCATCAGACTGTGTGCAGCGGGTGAGAGAACAGTCTTTGACCGTCACATAAATAGTACCATGAAAGCACCAAAAATAACAAAGTATCAGTGAACCAACTGTTCTATTCTTGTATTCCGCTTCCAACCACAGCGTTTCCTTCCTCTTCACACACACACACATTATCAACTTGCGCCATTTTCGTCTCTCCATAAATCACGAAAGGACGCACGTACATTCACACCTGGGCCACCTGGAGACGGAGCAACGTGCCGAGAGAAAGAAACACAAAAGCAGGTCCACCTTTTGGCCATTTGTTTCATGCGTGTGCCACTGTTTCTTTGTGTCGGTGTGCACAAAAAAGTGTGTCTACTTGCAGTCACTGTGAATGAAAACATCAGCTAAATGTAAATGTGATATATGTATTTATGTCTATTTGCACATGGGCAGTTCGTATAAAGCCCCGGGGGAAAGTGTCAGCACTTGTCCTGCTGAGTAGCCTTTGTTTGTGTTTGTGTGTGCGTGTGTGTGTGTGGGATTGTCAAGTGTACGTGGAAGCGGAGTGTGTGCTGACTCCATTATGTGCATGCATTAGGTGACAAGTGGCACAGTTTCATGTTGTGAATGCAGCTGCTAAAAAAAAAAAAAAAGCACAGCTCACGCTTCGAATGTAAATGGCAGATATACATTGTCAGCATGGATTTTTCAGTCCCCGCAGAGTTAAAAACACCTCGTCTGAGTCCTGAAGGTGATGCAGCATGGGACACTTTAAAGTGGGCTTCCATTACAGCTGACACTCTCTGCAAGAGTGTACTAAATAAAGCCGGACATGGTGTGGCGGAGGCTGTGTCCCTGTTCCTTACAACATAATAACTCAAAGCAGGAAGACAAGTCGGTATGCATTCTCGAAAGGTTTGGCTTTTTCTGTGGGAGTGTGAATTATGTGATGTGCTTCAGGAACACCTTAGAAAATAGGAAAAAAATAACAGTTTTTTAAAATAAACATTCTCCTGTCACGATAGGTTTGATTGCTGCTGACGGTTTAACATAACAGTTTGATTGATGCCCGACATTATCCTGTTAGTTTAACCCTTTAATACAAACTGCAAAACAGCTCAGAACACAGTGTCCGGCTCTCTTGAAGGAACAGAAATGTATTTCTTACATTGGTAAACAAATGGATGATTCTGCAGCTTGCTGTTGAAGAAGTTTTCATGTTTTTTTAGCCTCAACCAATCAGCTACAGCTTTAAAACTGCTGACAGGTGAAGTGAATAACACTGATCATCTCATTACAAGGCGATGTTGTGCTGGGAAACTTTCTGGTATTCATATTACTGTGACATATACGTGTATACGTGACATATGGGCGGCTGTGGCTCTGGTGTTAGAGCGCAAAGATATGTATAATAAAGGCTAGATGTCTTAAGGCGGCAATTTGAACAGGGTTCACCCTTCGGCCATCTTGATTCGGGGCAGCTCTCTGGTGGAACCTGTGGTACGTGAAGGAAGGTGAGTGATCTGCACAAACGTAAATACTCTTATCTCGCTGAAATCTTGACGGACTTACAAACGGTTTGGTTTCTTAGAAACGTTATTAACGTGGCGACAATTTAAATGACAAAAATACAAATAAAATACCAAATAATTAAAACACTAATTGTTGCTGGCCGTGAGAGTGTAACATAATTATCCATAAGTAACTACATAACTACACCTCTGATGTTTGTAACAAACCAAACCGTTTGAAAATCAGTAGAAAATTGAGCAAGTTATGGTTATTTAAAAAGTACATGCACCACTACAACACAATGTTATGGGTGAGCAAGCGGGCTGTACCAAGATGGCTACCAGTGTGACCGTGCGATTCCATTGGGCGACAGTGTGGACGAGATATCTAGCCTTTATTACACATATCTATGGTAGAGTGGTTGTCCTCTGATCTTAAGGCTGGCGGGTCGATGCCCCGCCCCTCCACAGTTGAAGTGTCCTTGGGCAAGACACTGAACCTGAAGTTGCTCCCAATGGCGCTATACAAGTGCGGTCCATTTACCATTTAGCACCTACCTAAACATTGTGCAACATCACAACCCAACAGCAGCGATCCCCCCCATCAGGACTTTGCGCTCAAAGACCATGACAAAGAGATGTTGGCCCAGGTTCCAAACTCCCCAGATCCCAATCCGATCAAGTATCCATGGGATGTGCCAGAACAAATCCGTTCCACACAGGCCCCACCCTACAACACACAGCACCCGACGGATCTGTTGCCAACAACATGGTGCCAAACACCACGGGACACCACCAGAGGTATCGTGTCCAAAGAATCCGAGCTGTTTTGGCAGCACGAGGAGGGTCGAGTCATACTTAAACATTTGCATTGAAATGCAACAGTATCTGAAATCATCTAGGCAGTACGTACATAAACTGTTGAGTCGAGTAGTGGAAATGCGGTTTCCCTCTCACGGTTCAACACAGGAGGATTCCAGCAGTCATGTCAGCACTTTACCAAGCACACATGTGATGACAGTGACATTCTGCGTTGATCAGAACCGCCTCATCCATATTCTCCTCCACGCCCTCTGACAGATCACTGACCCTCGGGTAAACCAAGAAGACCCAGCCAGCAACAGTAGCAATCCGCCAACAACACACTGTTTGTCCTCTCGGTCCTGGCATGACAAACATGGCAGGAGGCTGCGGCCAATGAGTCAACACACTGTGACCGGCTAGACCGATGGGCAATATGGCCAACTCTGGCACTGCCTGGACTGGAGCTCGCAACTGTTTCAAAACGGCCTCATAGGTCAAGGGAGGTACATTCGTTTTACTGCAGTTAAATTTGAATATGCTTTAGTAGTGAGGAAATAATTAGATTATATCTGTAATAGTGTAGTTAACAAAGCTCTCTGGGCTGGATTAAACCTTTTTAATTGAGCAATTTTCTTTAAAAAAAACATTATTACAGCATCAGTGCAGAAAGTCAACTTGCATTTAAGGATATTTTTGCTCTGAATGTTATTGTTACTATAAATGTGTGTAAAAACTCAATTCAATTTCAAACTTAATTTCAGGCTGACAAGAAAGTCCATAGTAATAAAAAAAAGGCATGCAAGATAAAACCACACAATTAATAATTCAATTTCAAAGCAATTCATATGCATGTTAGTGTTTTCTGAGCCCGGATGAATCCCGAGAGCAGCTGTTCCCATGGCTAGTTAAGGACCCCCTCTGGTGAAAATCAAGTTTTTTACCTTGTTAACACGTCATGTGCATCAAAAGTGAAATAAGCAGTCAGTGAGCACTGCCGCACTGTACTGATGACAGTCTCAAAAAAACATGAGAATCGGTCCTGTCAGCTGTCAGGACCGTCACTCTCTATGTCATTACTTTTCTTCAGAATTTGTGGTTTATACAACTATGACTGAATTACTCCAATATTGCAGCTTGGAATTGTGTAGCGCTGAGCAGTGTTACAGCGTTTGAGCAGAGTCATAGATGAGCTGGTGTGCTCTGACTGCAGTGACTGGGGAGGGGTTTAGAGCTGCATGTAAGTCATTTAAAGACACGAAGGGATTATTTTCTTTCTTTTTTTTTTTAAATGACATGAGATGAGTTTTTAGGGGTTTAATCAACGATCAGTGGACGGCAGAAACAGCTGACTGACACGATACCATCAAGTAAACTGACTTCATGAGGTATAGACAGTATATTGTGTAGACAGATATGGAAAAAGCGGTAAATGACGAACATTTCATGGTGACACAACCCAGATTAAACCCTCAAAAGCAGCATACTGTCCACTTTTTATACTTTTCAACACAGTCAATGATCATTTCATCATCATTTTATTTATTATATTTTCTTATTTTATTTAAGGAATATTATAAAAGTAAAACACGGAAAGACCTAATTTCCTACCGTCTTTACTTGCGGCAGAGATGGCATTCCTCTTTTTGACAATACATTCATTGTAATCATATTTGCCATATGTGATCACACCTTCAGCCTCGCACTACAAGATCTGAATACTAACATGTCATTAGCATACATAAGGTGATTGATAATGAGTTTTTAACAAGACAGCCTGTGCAACACCCATTCAATTGCTTCCATAGGTCATCCATTTATGCACTGGGTCAAACCCACTGTTCACCACCATCCCCCCACTTAACCGTCATTGTCTTCTGGGCATTACAGAAGACTGTGATGGTAAATATATACTTTTGGACGCACCCAGGAAACAATTTCAGGGGTTTTTTTCATACATAATTCTGTCACGAGCCCTGAATATATTAATAAAACACATGAATACAGTTTATTTTCCATATTGAGCAACAATTTCTTTGGGAATATAAACACACATATCAGTGTAATGAGACACAGCATTGTATGCTGTTAGCACAGACCTCAAACAGAATCTTATTTAAGAAGTTGATCCTCTCAGATCTGAAATCTGATGCTACCAGCAAAGCAGTATCATCACAACTTCTCATCTTGATTACAGTAAAGTTCAGTAGCACATCCTCTACTGAATCACCACCATTCCTTTTGAATATTCCTGGTTTAATTTGAGAGAACACAGAACCCGCAGCATGCTGTGTTGCATCAGCTGCCATCTTATATTATGTAAACCGAAAGGATCCTCAGCAGGTCATCCCTTCATATTAATGGGTCTTTTGTTGTTGTTGCTTTTAATTATGCATTAATACTTCTGTATAATGATGATCATTAAAGTAAAAAAAAAAAAAAAAAAAAACTTTACTAGATCTATTTAGTTTTTGTTTTATTGTGTATTGTTTCATATAACTACTTACAATATTGATGACTATAATTTTAAACTGAGTTAACGTCTGCCATTTGCAACAAGCAGCCATCTGTCAGTGAGACACGTCTTCATCTAACCCGAAGCAATCCAGATGAATTTCTTCTTAACTAAAACTTAAAATGGTGGCTCGAGGTAAAGAATGACTGAAAAAGAATTTTGTTCATCATCCAACATTTTAATGGTAAATAAATCCCACCGTCAGCTTGTGATCAGTGCGATCAAGAACTTCTGCTGCATCGCTGATTTAAATAAATGCTTTTCAGGGAAATAAATGGTTTAAAACTGGAATTGGTTTGAATTAACGAAAACTAAACAGGAGAATAGAAGTGAAACAAGCTGAACTGAACTGAGGCAATCAGTGCTGCCATCACAGTTTGTTTGTTTTTGTACACGTTGCTGAGCAGGGTGCAGCATTCAACAAGTGAGGTCCTGACCTGCACTTTCGTGTTATCTTATAAATAACATACGTGTGGGTGTGCATCATGGGATTTGATCTTAGACCAGGAGAGCGAAGACATGTGTAACATTTAGGTTAAGGTTAGTGTTAGAGGTGGAGAAGTATGGTAGTTGTAAAGCCTTCCTACGTTGTAACAAGCATCAAACATGTATGTGTGTGTGGGAGGACTCATCCATCCATCCATTATCTATACACCACTTAATCCTCACTGGGGTCGTGGGGGGCTGGAGTCTATCCCAGCTGACTCAGGGTGAAGGCAGGAGACACCCTGGACAGGTTGCCAGTCACATTCACACCTACAACAATTTAGAATCACCAATTAACCTCAACATGTTTTTGGACCTTGTGGCAGGAAGCCAGAGAACCCGGAGAGAACCCACGCTGCACGGAGAGAACATGCAAACTCCACACAGAAAGATCTCAGACGTCCTAACAGGGAAGCGAACTGGGGATCTTCTAGGTGGTGACGGTGCTAACCACCATACCGCCTTTCAGCCCCAGTTGTTTGGAAATTATTATGACGTATTTGGAAAACTGGAATACTTTAAGTACCAGTAAGTAACTGTACTGGGTTCATCATATCTAGTATGTTTTATGATGCTGTGCACCTCTACGTTTTCTTCATTGCAGTTTGTTTTGTCTTGTTTGGAACACCTGCCCAGTTCTTCGTCATCTTTTCCCAAACTCAGTGAATCCAAACCCATCCACCTTTATGACCCCAACTTTATGTCGGCTGTTAGGACAGAAAAAGCATCGCACAGAGGACATGGATTTGTCTCAGAGATAGATGAGCTTCTGGCACTATCTTTATACACATTGGCTACAAGACTGTAAATATTTCATTGCTTTGTCCAACAGAAACAGAGCGTTTAGTGCAAAAGACGAGAGTTTAACAGAATAGCAGTAATTTTTTTTGGAGGCCACCATCAAGCTCATAAAATGATTGCTCTTGGACAGTTCCATCTTCCACTTGTGTATTCTGTCTAAACTCAGGAGGTTAAGAGTGACTCATTAGAGCAGCCACATAAAAAGGAGATGCTCATTTATTCAAGTTTTTTACGTCCCAATTCACAAATCATCAAATTTTCCAACCTTCTGGTCTTCAGCGGTCTCTGGCCAGACAGTTTGTGGGTAAATGGATGTTCATTTGTGCTGCTCACATCATTACTTACAAACTACAGAGCAACATTTTATTTTATTTGTTTCAGTGGCAGTGATCATATTGCTCCGGATTTTTCAGGAGAGATTTTACTTGTTTTGTAATTTGGGACACTGTCGGTACAATTTGTAAGTACTTGTATTTTCTATTTGCACCAATGTATAGCTACATTTAAAGAGATAAATTCTGGATTACAGGACTGGTTTTATTATTCATTTTGAGATTGACTATACGACTAAAACCGCTTATTGTATCAAAACCATTGACATTTTACCCCTAAAAATTCCTTCAGTTTGTCCTCATGGTCCTGTTTGCTTTGATTTGACATGCCTTAACCCTTTCAACACTAAGTAACTTTGGCTTTAATTACTAGGAATATATGCCTATATGCCAGAGTCCTCACCAGGACTCCTTTACAGCGTACCGGGGAGGGAAGGGTCATCAACGGGGAGGTGGTGGGGAGTCGTCGACCCGGGGGGAAGTCGGCGGCGGTGGTGGTGGCGGCAGGGGGGGTCGTCATCTTCAACCCAGAAAGGGTGGGTCTTAGCAAATGCAAACGGGTAGCGCCAAATACGCTAGCAAATGGCAGCATTTGCAGCGAAGACGATGGTAGTGAAACTCCATCGGCACTTGTTGTGAAATATTTTCCCAAACGACGTATCGGCCCAATTTGCAGCGTCATTTTTTCAGGCAGCAGCGTAGCGGGTCATTACTCTGTTATGACGCTGGCGAGAACCCTGTATGCAATTATCATTATTATTACTATTTGCATAATTTATTTCATGGCTGAATCACTTGTTGACCTACAGGGATTCCCACTGATAGACAATCAAAATGAACGTAACAGGAAGTCGCCACATACCGGAGCCACTATACCGGGCTGCAGGGTTGACGAGGTGAAAGGCGCAAACCGGTATAGCGGGCTATAGTGTTGAAAGGGTTAACCTGAAGTTACAATGCAATGGATTGAACTCTCACCAGAAAGAAGAGGGATTTTTAATGCTTAGCAACAAGCTTTGTTCATACAGAGCAGTGAAAAATATCTCAATCACCAGCGTCCTCCCTCAGTCTCACCACCTTCTTCGACGTACAGCTTCGGAGGCCTGCAGCAGCTCACAGGGAACTCTCTGCTACATGAAGCAAAACAGGCAAATTCTTTACATCTGAACGAATCTACGGGCTTTTACGGCAGAGCCAAACGCTGAGGCCGCTGCCAAGCCAACGACAACACTGGCAGCCATATTAAAAATTGAAAGAGCCTGACAGGGATGGAAAAAGCGAGAACATGCAGGTGGAAAACAAAGCAATAAGTGGTGCGACACAAAAGGGTGGAGCGGAGCGAGGGACATGAAAAGCTGAGAGGACAAACAAAGAAAGGAGGATCGACGGCGTCATGTTTGGTGAAAAGGTGAACCATTAGGCATAAAAAGAGGGGGCTGGATGACTGAGTTTTGCCAGCCAGATGGAACCTGTGCGTCCAGGCAAGATGTATATTCATGAGCGAAGAAGGCTTTTACTCTCCAGCTCGCAGCAGAAACATGTGTGCATCATTAGTAACAGATAGAACAAGAGGTCAGAGGGAGCAAGGAGTGTTGAATGATGCCGCGCAACTCAAAGATGCAAGAAGCAACAGCCTCGACGCTGTAGGAGGAGAAAGGAAGCAAGGCTCTGTTCGCTTGTGAGTCAGGAGATGATGAACCCAAAACACTGAAACTTTTATGGTGTCATCTAGGTCAGGGGCTTCCAAACTTTTCAACCGCCAAAGGAACGGTGCCGGAGTCACACCCGCACTACCCCCCGAGGTGGTTTTAGTTATCCAAACATATTAATAACACATAAGACCGCAACAGCCCAACAACCACAAAATAGATTCTAAACACAGGCTGGAAGCAGAAACCTGCACGTTCATGTATGAATTCTTCCACTGAGCAAACATACAGCAGACTCCTACGTTGTTACTGCCATCATCGCCTTCATTTTAACATTAAACTCATCTAATTAGATGGTAGCAGCACTTTGCTTCGAGCTCTTTTCTGGGGTTCATTTTATTTCCATTCAATTTAACAACAATTTAAACTTTTGTAGCAATGATGGTGAAAATGTGCGATTTCTAATCATTCACTGATTTCTGGAAATACACTCAGGACCCCCTGTCGGCGTCTCATAACTCCCTAAAGGAACCACAAAGCTAAAAGACCGACCAAAAGTAGGTCTTGCAACAAAGACCGTTTCTGTATTTAGACACTAACATACAGTAAAAAAGACAGTAAGAGTAAAAAACTTTGGGCACTTTCGATGTCTAAATTCATTTCCGTCATCCAGCAGACCTCATTCACAGCATGTTGGCATGTCGTAGCAGGTGTAATGGATTCAATTCAGAAGAGCGAAGTCTTTGTAGTGTCATTACTGCCTCACTGTCGTCTCATCGGGACGCTTCACGAAACTCAGCCACGACTTTCACTTTTGCTTTTCCTGCTGTGAAAAGTCAAAATGTGAAAATTGAAAAAGGTCCCCACCATAAGGGGGTGCTTCTGATCCATCCTACATGCATTCTGTAGCAATGTCATGACCCCAAACATGGCTTAGTGCCGTAAAGAAAACTATATTCAGCAATAAGAAGAACAAGCAGTGATCTCAACATCAGCAAGTCAATCAGAACAAGCAGCTCAACCTAAATCCATAGAAGGTATCAAGTTCTCTATGAGGCGTAGAGCAAACTACCTGCTTGGAAATCAGTGAACAAGTGTATCAACAATATGAAATTCAAAGTGCAGAATGGAGGATGGACTAATTTTAGACAAATGTTTCAGATAAGTGTTGCATAATGCCGCCCCATAGTCTGCTTACACCAGATAAGAACATACAATCTATGTTGGAACATACTAGCTGTAATGGAAAAACAGATTGAAAACGCTTTACCAGAACACTATCTGATCATCACAACAACATCTGGAGGTATGCTGGCTCACACTGGGATTGGAATCCAGCCAGATGTAAAGTTTGGCCTCATTGAGGAGAAAACAAAACACCCAACAACTTGAAAGGTCACCTAACTTCACCTCGTTCTCTTCCCGCTGTTGTCTCAAGCAAGGCTGGCAAAAAGCTACATGGCCGCTTCCTTGACGGGAAAACAAGTGCACCTCCTACTGCAGGATTAGTTCATTTATTAAGGGATGCACCAAAGTTTTTGACGTCTGCAAGCTTTGCAATTTCACAACCATAATGCAAAGACCTATGAGCTCCTGACTCACGATCAGATATAGATTTGTGCACTAGTACCTGGTGAAAATGGTGTAACAGTGTTCTGAGCTTATCTTAGATTATGTTTGTAGATCCCCAAACAGAGAAATGAAAATGTCAGAGCAGTAGAGTTCTAATAACAGGGGTGCTATACACAATATGCACATATCAGACTTTAAAAAATGGAAGTAACACAGCATTGAAATCAATGAAGTAGTAAGAAATGCAGGAAATAAAGACCTTAATAAAATCCCTGATAGCATACTAAAAGGCAGTTATCTTCTAGTGGTTGAAGACAGTAAGTCATCATGCCTGGCAGCAGGGACCTGGAGCTGGCTCACCTAAACAGAATGCAGTTGTTTTTAATGTTATCAGCTACACATGTGCTTGTTCCGCTACAACAAGCCAAAATGTCTGCTGTGAAAAGAGTCTGCAAGGCCAGAGTTACACTATGTGTTATATGCAAAGCATGTGAGTATGCAAGAGTTTGTAAGGGTCAGTGTAAATCTGTCATTTTCACAAGTCCAGCAGAGTCTGTACGGACCCTTTTGCGGATATTTGTGCAACCAAAAATGGCCACGCTATAGTGGCAGTGGTGTGCATGCTGAGAAGTAGTGGGCAAGTCCAAAATACGTAGATGACTTCCTGGTGTAGATTTATGCAACAGCGGATTCCAAGCCAAAGAGGCATTACGATAATAACACTAACTACTCCACATGGTAGCCTGGTTTCAATGTCGTCATCTTTTAGGCTGTAAATAAAAGATGGACATAGTTTGAAAAGTGATGCAAAAGCAGAAGGGCTTTAAACCTGCATTTCTTTCTAACAGCCAACAGGGGGAAACTCCTCTGGTCACAAAAAGAAGTCTATGAGAGAATTATGCTACTTCTCCCTGGACCTGTTGCTTCAGTAAGCATTTACCTAATGAGTGTATGGCGTCTACCACTTGTTTCAAGACTTTTTCAATACAACACGATGTCTATTTTGTGAAATATGTTCCCATTTAGAGTGAAATAGACAAAGAAGCAGGTTGTGTTTTCAGGCGAGCTAACGCGATTATCAAGTAGCTTCCGTATTGCTGCGCTTCATGCTCTGAAGTCAGACACACCCTTTGCCCTCTGACGGGTGTTAAATGTGCAAGATGGCAAAGTCAAGGTTATGAATCAGAAGTTAACGTCTTTGTGGCTCATCCATGCTTTATACACTATATCAGGGGTGTCGAACTCCGGTCCTGCAAGTTTTAGATGTTTCCCTTTTCCAGCACACCTGATTCAAATGATCAGGATCGCTATCAGGCTTCTGCAGAGCTTGATGATGAGCTGATCATTTGAATCAGGTGTTTTGGAAGATAGAAACATCTAAAACTTGCAGGATTGCGGCCCTCGAGGACCGGAGTTCGACACCCCTGTACTATATCCTGCTTATACTCCCTTGAGGATATTTAAGTTACCTAAGTTACTTAAGTCATGACACAGTCTTGCTGTTAATATATAGATATATATATAACTAAGCCAGTGCTGGCATTGAGATAGTATGTGCACTGTAGAAATTGTAAAAGAAATTCAAAAGAAACATTAAAAGTCCCACAGTGAAGAATATTTTCTCAGGGCCTGTTTGCTTTTGCATCTTTATGACAACACAGCGAGGCTGCATGAGTGTCATTTTATTGCGTCCCTCTTGTCTTTTCTGCTTTAATAAGTTCAAAACTACTTCCAAAGTCAAGTCCCTCAGACTTTCCTCCTAGCTCCTCATCTCCCTCCACTTCCTTGAACCCGCTGATGTCCTGCACCTCCTCCTTCCATATCCGCAATATTTTGTGTACTGTGCTAATCTAACGTCTCATCTGCAATAAGCCAGAGTTGGTCTGATTATAATGGTGTCTTAATTAGCTCATTAGTGATGTAGAGAGCTTGTTAAGGATGCTAGCCAGACGAGAGGACACTTGATTAGATAATTATAATCATGTGTGTCTTTGAATACTGATACAAGTTCTAAAGCTACCATAAGAATCTATTAACGCCCTTAAGATGAAGTCACTACAGTGGTTCAGGGTGCACAAGTGTGTGTGTTTACCTGACAAATGCTACACTTGATGAAGAGATATTTTCTAAATATTTCATTTCGTGTTATTTTATTTCATATAGATTTTGTTCCAAGTTTTTCCACAATATATTTTTATATATTGGGGTAATTTTTTTTTTGTTGTATATTTTTACATTTACTCATGGAGCTCCCTTGGTTTCACCTGCATCATGTTTCAAGAAAACTAAATTTCCTCTCTAAGAAATGACTTGCATATCATAGAACTACATCCAATAAGGCTGCACTTACTGCTGGAAAGATGTTGTTGCTGTGGGATTTCTAGGCAGATAAAAAAGTTTTCTTGTCTCCTTTTCTCATTTGAGGCTGAAGCAACAAAACTTGACTGCACAGCAAAAAGCTCCAACACCCTGTAAAGATGTGAGTAACCCCTGCTTTCCACAGAGTCACGTTTCAGATATTAATTGTCAGTACTCGAAGCGTAGCTGATGAGTCGAGCGCAGATCATTCTTTCAGATGAACTGTTTGTTTCTACAGATGGATGATTTGTCTGGTGTGGTCACTTACATCCCAACAGAAGTCATTCAGGGTTGACGGAAGATGGCTAAAGGGGGAAAGATTTAGAAATCTGACGTTGTCTGCTCTTGACCTTTCTGCTCAGGGTAAGCTACTCTATATTTTAGTTTGTTCAGTTTCCCATTATTTTTCTTATCCTGAGGCGGGTTCCCATCACTGTCACTGTGATGTCGGGCAGAAAGGCTTCTATTTACTTTATTGTATAGAATGAGGGATTGAGTACAAAGAGAATACATTTCATCAAACAGCACCGATTCAACTATATACAGCCATCCTCATATGTATTCACACCCTCCCACTGAAGAAGGAAAAAAAACAGCTTCAGTCACTGAAATAAGGTGAAATTGACAGAAGTAATAATAAATAAAAATTGAATGAACATCATGACATTGCTTTTGAAATGTGGTTCAACAGAAATATATATTTTTTTAAAAAACAAAAGCAAACAAGCATGATGGGACCCATGAACTAATATTTTGTTGAACAACCCTTTGAGCCAATCACTGCAATCAAGTGTTTTCTGTAACTCTCAATCAGACTTGTGCACCTGTTGACAGGTGTTCTGGCCCACTGCTCATCAGCAAAGTGCTCTCATTTGTCTGTTTTTTTGTTTGTTTGTTTGTTTGTTTTAATTATTCTTTTCAACCACAATTCAAAAGCAACATCTGATTTCACTAAATTACAATTTTACAAATTTTTATTTATTATTACTTTTTTCAGTTTCTAGTTATTTGAGTGACTATTGTGAATTTTGCCTTTTCTTTAATAGAAGGGTCTGAATACATTTGAGGACGACCGTATACGCGGCACACTCACAGCTGTTTGTAATGACTATGGTTAATGAGGAGGCCTCTATTCAGATTGAAGGTGTGCAGCTCCACACTGTCAATTAAGGCCTTATCCACACATACAGCACCAATAAAAAGTATTAAACCCCCTTGGAAGCTTTTACCTTTCTATTGCATTTTAACACGGAATCGTAGTAAATATATTTTTTGACAAGAATTTACAAAAAAGACTCTTTGATGAAAGTGAAAATAGATTCCTGATAAGTAATGTCAGTTGATTAAAAAATCTAAAATGTAAAACAAGCCTTCACCCACTTCAAGCCAGTATTCAGCAGATACACCTTTCTTTGCCGCCTGCACAGGTGCCACAAAACTAACAGCTGTCAATCAATAGCAGTCTGTCCTCATCCACACTTATCAAAGAATGTCCGTTTTGATTATAATGTCTTTGCCCAACAAGGATGCACATGCACCCACATGGGAGTGTGCAGGGTGATTTCACATCCCGTCTTTGATTTCACACCGTTTGGTCGACTAAACGTGTGTGTTCTGAAGTTACCAAAGTGTCAGCAACAGCAAAGAAGGAGAAGACTGTTATCTATCACACATGAATGCAGACAATGTCAGATTTCAAATATTTCTTTTTATTTGAAATAGTTTATGAGGAAGGAGGTGCATTAAAAACCTCTTAGTGAAAACTGGATTTGGAATTGTTCTCTTATTTTGTTTTACGCGGATTAACTTCCCGAAGCTTCAAAACATCAACCTTGACCAGGATGAGTTACAAGAATCTGAGCGACATACTGTAACAGGATACTGTTTGCACCGGACCTTTAAAACTTTCTCCCTCATCAGTGTCCATCTGCGCCGTGGAGCAGAAACGACAAAGATCATTGAACTTCTCTTCAAAGTTCATTTAACTTTTCTTCAAGGTTCATTTACCTGTTTTTTCTTTCCTGCAGAGGAGATCGAGTCCTGACAGACGTACTAAAGCCGACAATCTTAGACAACCACTCTTAGTAGAAGCTGGAGCTTTGAGATAAACCAGAAGAGATCCCTATACTCTTATCAAAGCTTAGTTTTTTTCATAATTGAGCTGTTGTGAATTGCTATCAAGGACACAGGAATTAATAAGTATAGAAAACTTTGACATCAAATTCAACCAAAAACGTTTCTGTACACGTTCTAGATCAAGGAGCAAACTCCAGGGAAGAAAAATGAAGCAAATGTCAAAGTGCCAAATACTGCAGTTACTTTAATGACCACTTGGGGCTGGCTCCAGAATGAGTCCATCCCCAAAGACCATCATGTTAAAAAGCCAACACTACAGCAGATAAATAAACAGCCTGGTACAGAAAAAAACAATGTTGGTCTTTGTAGCATTTTCCCAATTCATGACAACTGTACAGGATGTAAGTTTTCATATCATACACTCATTTAAATTCTACTACATTTGTGTATAATTACAAGTGGCTGCTTCAAGTGGGAGGCGGGTGCAGTTAAAGGACAGTCCATGGCCCGAAGACGTTTTCACAGTCTTCTTCAACTCATGCTTCACCTCGTTGCCCATTTTTGGATTAGACAGAGGTTAGGCAGAGTCAGGAGCTGCCAACATGGCACCAGCCTGAGCCACCACACTGAGCTCCACTCTTCAGGAAGCCAACGGAGGACGTCCAGGGGGTCCGACCAGCTTAATATACATTGAATGTTCTAGACCCAATTTAAAAGGTTGCACCCCGAGGAGGTGTAGTGTGTGCATGTTGGATGTTGGATGTATTACAGAGTAAAAGTCTCTTTTCTCTCTGCTGCTGTAGCTGGAAGGAATACTGTTACCAATACTTTAAAATTTAAATTTTTAAGCCTTCACTGCTAAAAACATGTAAAGCTCAGCAGGCCTGAGAATTGAGTGGGTCTGTAACATTAAAAAGGACAAAAAAAGAGACGAAGCATGTCCCACAGACACACCAGTTAAAAACCTGGCCAACATGAACACATGAAGAAGTGAAGAGGCCGCCCGCCAAGCTGTACATTACTTGTCTCAAGCCTACCAGTTGAAAAGTGAGTAATACTGTTCCTGGTGCTTTGTTCTTAGATCAAAACCATCACTCATCTGCTATAGAAAAGTCAAAGCCATTGAGTTATTTTTCATCAGGAAACAAAAGAGGCTATTTCCCTGAACTAAAGCCTCCCACTCTGCATTCATAATGATGGATTATGGCATCAGATTGATGAGGATGGCTGTCTGAAGGGTATTTAGAGGCATTTCAAACTAAATGGGATCCTGTGAACAGCTGAGGGTGTTTTGATTTTGGAACACACAGTTTTATAACCCACTGCTGGCATCAAGAAACAGTTTGAACAGACTGTTCGCCCAGATGCAGCGAAGCGTTACTTTCTGTCTCTGACAACAAGAGAAGTCACAATAAGCTCAACTGCCAACTCTGCCAATTTGAAATGCATTGAAACACACACTAATTTTCTTCAAGTGGCACATAGATCTTCTGCTGGACTGTGCCAAGACTCTAAACATCACAGGGTTCAGCAGAATGTGCGTTTAGGGGTAAAAAGCTGAGAAAATCTGCAGATAAACTTTTTTTCTACATCTTGTAAATGTAGCGGCTTTGAAAAGTTTTCATTCTAAATTAAATTTTTCATTACAAATGATCACATCAGCCAAACAGTTTTAATGATAGGTTGAATCCCAGAAGAATATACATGGATTTCAGAGCGTCTTGTTACTAGTTATGTCCCATGCGCTGGTTTAAAGCCCAAAAATTATTACCAAAATCACATATTTAGATTTTTTCCCCCAATGAAAATAAATGGCATAGATGTAACTGACTTAGTATGTGTGGGGCTGTCTGTACAAGTCAGTCCTCTTACTCCATGCAAACCATTGTGGAACCGCTCTACGCTACACAATGTTGATTAAATGCTTCTTTAGGTTTGTTTCCTCTAAAACCCTGGGACTGTTCTTGAGACCTGAGTCATTTCTGCTCTGGGAATGCACAGCCACGGACGTGACTGCTTATTTCGCTCATAATATGTCTTCCAGCGTATAAAAAACACCATTAGGACATGTTAACAAGGCCAGACTCTTGGTTTTCATCGGCGGGGGTCTTTAATGACAGCTGGCTCGCAGTGCTCTCAGGCTTCAAGTGCCCCCATAAAGGATGAGCGAGGCTGAGGTCAGACGCCTGTGGAGGAATCCTTCTCCGCAAAGATGCAAACGAGAGCGTGTCTCTGACGTATCAAGTGCTACTTCTCCCCGGTCAGGGTGCAGGTGTCCAAGTCAAGAGCAGCAACACCCACGGACTTGCATATCCCCACCACTGTGTTTCACTGTGGGTTTGAGGTATCGTCTTCTCTCCTGCTCGTCTCCTCACATCCGCCCTTCTCTTACTGAAACTCAAATTTAGATCCATCAGTTTCCAGTCGTCCACTGTGAAGTGCCGGTTTAGTTTTCCCCACCCCGAGCGTTTGACCTTGTTTCCCCTCCTGAGAAGTGATTTAGACATGCTACTCCTCTGAGAACTACTAGACAGCCTTCTTTTGACAGCGCAGCTAATTGGAGACTTGTGTTCTTTATTTAGCAAGTTCTGTATCGGTGGTGAAGCTGCTGTTCTATCTTTCGGTGAACAAAGCTTGATGTATTGATCTTCTGATGGTGTGGTCACATTTGGTCTGCCTGATCGTGCTTTGGATGCAACCGATCAGGTGTCTACAAAGCGTTTCAGAGTGGCAGGTACAGGATTTAACACTAAGAAAGACTTGTAACACTTTCATTAAGTTCTGAATGCACACTGGAGACACAAATACATTGCTTTTCAAGTTTACATTAAAATAGTACTTGACCGTAGGATTTTCACTGAGGTCAAAGGACTCTGGACTCAACTATGTCCACTAAACGTTAAACTTATTTAAGTGAGTGTGATGGAAGTTTGATATGCACACTCTGAGAATACCTATTGTGTTTGTGCTT
>NW_007578343.1:167063-205223 GCF_000690725.1 Stegastes partitus
AAAATGAGAACCACATTTTAGATATTAATGGTAATAGGTGCTTGAAGTGTAGTTGACCACATAAGTTTGTCTCCGTGTTTTTGTGTTCATTCTGTGTTCATTTGAACATCGTCAATGTCAGACTCTGTCGGGGCTTTTGTGATCTCAGGGTCTCTATCTTGCTCAGATTGTTCCAGAGCATCACTCAAACAGTCACCACCAAATACAAAATGCATGTCGTTCCAAAATAAATGGCTAAATCTGACAAAAGTGAGCCGTCTAAATGGTTTTCTCCACACTCTTTGCAGCATTTGTTGTCTTATATGTTGTTCTTGTATTGTTTATACTTACACAGCTTAAATGTTAGGTGTGCTGTACCTTCTCCCCTTGCTGTATTGTTTTACTATTTGCTGATGCAAACCCAGTTTCCTGCAGGGATCATCCGAGACTAACTTTTGCTCGTCCAGCCCACACGTAATCACATGCATACACATACTGACACATTCCCCCGAGAGATGAAACGCCAAGTTCAGTGATTCTCAGTTTGACTGGGATGATTAACCTCGGGAAGCACCCATGGGAGCAGTAAGGCGAGCACGCAGAGGCGCTAAAACGCACAGTATGTACATGCTTTTTTTTTTATTCAAACAGTTTGACAAATGCTCTTTTATCACTGTGCACTGGGTTAGTGACACATGCAAACACACACACATGCACGTAAATAGCACCAGGCAACCCAGAACTTATCTCTTTAGGGCTCATAAGTATTCATGCACCTGCTGCAAGGGATTGAATTCAACAAAACTTTAAATTACCAGCAAAACTAAAAAAACAAACACATTTATCTGGATCAGGATCTGAATGCCTTTATTCATTGCAGGTCTGCTTCCGCCCTGACATTACCATGCGTCTTGTATCCAGAGTGTGTCTGCGTCTGATGGAGTTGGATTACATTTAGGCTAAACCCAGAATTAAAATGCAGCCCATCTTTGCCCCTCGAAATCCAGCCGCTCCTTTTCTCAGCAAAACACACATTACCATGCATTCCGCTTCTTCCCCCCCTTGGCACTTCTCCGAATGCCGCGATCATGCAGCGAGCAGCGCGGCTGATTGGTCGCTCCCTCCTAAATGATTGTTTCATTTGTGCACTCCTCTGATGCTAAATGTTGGCCAAGCAGCAAATCCTCTACTTTGCACTGCTGAGGTTTTAAATTTCGTGTAAAATGATAGAAAGACATCTGCTAAATAGACGGTATTCAGTAATTGAACAATAAATAGAAACATTTTGGATCTATTTTGTAAAGCCAGGCACTCAACGACTTTCAAATTATGCAGTGGCATACGGTGGTATTAACTGGCAGGTTTTATTTAATTTAGTTTTTTTTTTTAATATGAGGGAAATCTGTCCAACTATCAAACAAAAACTGCTATCTGTCAAAAGGGTAAGTTCTTCAATCAGTACGCGAGGATGTCAGTCAGTTCCAGTTTTAATTCCGACACTGATATACCTCTCTCACAACAGTTAGTCTGTGTTTTAATTTAGAGATTTCACGTGGAAGTCAGAATTGAATAAATGTGATAAAAAAAAAAGTATTTCCTCAAGGGATGCAATTTAATCACTTGCCCTCCGAAACCAGCACGTACACATTCGTCTTAAAATAGCTCCAGGAAACGTGTGACTGAAAGAAGTGAGGAGAGGCTGAGGATGAATGGAGTGATAATGTATAACGTGTAAGACAGGCAGCATCTGAGGATTGTGCTGGAGTGTTTGACTCCTCATACAAAGGAACATATAGATAACCCTTATGTATGTGTAGACACGTGGCCCTGCTACACGCAACCTTTTCTTATCGACTCGTGAATTTTCTGTTCTTCAGCTTCAAACGAGTTTCTGTAATTAGTACTCTCTGATGTGCAGGAGACCATCACAGTGAAGTCTGAAGAGCTGAACATCAACGTTATGGCTTTGGATGGCAATGCGTTGTAGTTCATTACGCTGCAAGCCCGGAGTCGGTAACAATCCAACCTTGCTGTTCTTTGTGCTGTTCTTTTTTTTTTTCTTTAGTAAAACTTGTGCAATAAAAAGTGCTGAGGTTTTTATGTCCTTTAACAGTTTGATCTGAAGGTCTAATAGGTTGCCATGGCGATGGCGGCGAACACAGACGCAGCGTCCCCTTCAAGAGACGACAAAAGTGAACGTTTTGAGTGTCTTGTCTATCCCAAATGTTCATTCTGCAACTTTGCTGAACATCAGGGTAATGAATGTCGCTAAAATTGCAGAGATCGGTTGTGATGTGGACATTCTACACCAACACGGAGTCCGATCGGAGACTACACCGGTAGTTACCCGAGAGAGAAGGAAGCAGTATGAACGTAACCAAAGAGGATCCATGCTAGGCTAAAGGCTAACCCCTCCAGACCAGCAGGACCTCCTCCTACTCTCCAATGTCCGCTCCCTCCACAACAAGCTGGACGTTTGCTGAGAGAAACCCACAGAGAGTGGAGGGACTGCTGTGTGTCTGCTTTAACAGAAACATGGCTCCATGACAACATCCCAGACGGACATACAGCTGGAGGGGATGCAGACAGACAGACAGACAGCTCTGGGCAGCATCTGCAGCTTCACCATCGTCACACCATCATGTGTGTCTTTGTGTCCTTGAAGACCTACCAGGACCTGAAGAGGTTCACCATGTTCAACAAATGGCGGTGTGCATGGACGAAGCGCCCCCTTCAGGAGGAAGCGAGAGTAAACGTTTAGTGTCTTATCCCAGACATGCATTCTGCAAAACGTACTAATTAAATGATCCTGAAGAAACGCTCTCTCATCTCGCCTGTACGACTGTGAATGTACAGCAACATGACAATAAACCTGATTTGATTTAATGTGCAAGATTATAAATAGCAGCAAACAACTATCCACACTGTAAAGATTAGGGCTGGACCCAAATAGTCGAATAGCCAACTATTCGTTCCCTGTGCTGGAATCGGAATATCAATTTTGCTCCCTCCCCCGGAACGAATACCCACCCACCACCACCAGGCAGTATTCGGGATACTCGTCATTACGTGAATACTGAATATCCGGAGAACGGAAATTGCTATGTTAATGTGTGGGTCCCTCCCTTTAAAACTGTTGGTCCTCCCCAAGCTTCTACACAGCGAGAGTGAAGTCCAGAGCATTCAGCTGGTGACCCGAAACACCAAAGAATTATTTTTTTTTCCAATCGTATTTATGTTATTTACTGTATTTTTGGTCTGAGAGACTGGTGCTCCTGCATCATCCAGTGGTTTTGTACGTTGCACACAGAACCTTTAATAAAGCTTGTTGGTTATTCACTACAAAGAGGGAACTGTGGAAATTTGAGGCTGTTTAATTTCAGAATAAAGTGAGTGCAGTTCCTGGGGCTATTTGGTCAGAAAACACCATTAAATTACAAATGCCCCCCCAAACCTTACCCCAAACCTGAGCCTAGAATTAGTTATTTTTAAACGGGCTTATGAGAAATTGTCTCTTTCTGTACCAAACCATTTGCCTGGTGAAGGTCTAGCATCGAAATGTCATCAATAAATGTATTTCTACAAGTTAGACATTGTGTGGGAGTCTGTTGGAAACCTTTGAAGGCTATAACATGTCCTACACAATCAGGTCTGAAACTTGGTCCTCACTAAGATAAGAACCCACTGTCACATTCACACAACAAAGAGTGGCCTCAAACACACACACACACACACACACACACACACACACACACAAAGGCAGACAGAAACACAAACTCACCCTGCACACAGACAAACCACAGCACAAACACTCACGTACCAAGACACTGAGAGCTATGGGCAAACAAATAAAGAGACAAACATCACATCTGCTCTGTGATGTTTGAGTGAGAACAAACCCATTTTCAAAAAGTGTTGCTTGTTGTGCTTTTCTTTTCTTTTTTTTTTTAAATACAAGTCATGAAAAGCAGCATCAGCCAGACTGACTTGAATATTTATTTGTGGATCTTGGAGTCTTGGATAAAGTCTCTGACCGAATAAACAGACATGCTGATGTCCACATCCAGCACACGCACAGGTTTATCCCGGCATAGATCTCACGACACACATGCAGTTATGTAAAATCACATCCAAAACCACATAATTGCATGTCACGGTTGCACACTCTGATTCGGTGATGCCGTTCTGCCAGATGGCTCCACAGCATAAGGCAGTGCCAGGCTGCTCTCTGCAAATATTTGACCATGTCATTGCTCATTTTCTGTATGTTTTGTGTGTGTATGTCTCTGAATTTCCCCCCCCCTAACCTATTCTCCTCTGATGCCATTCACCCCCGTTTATTGAAACCACCGTTCCCTCAGTAGACTTCCTGGCTTCAGCCCCTCCCCTGCCCTCTCCATCTCATATCTCTTTTTTCTTTTGCTCTCTCCATCCTCATTCCCACCATGTTCCTAATTCCGCTATCTTTCTCCTCTTGCCCTTTCCCTTTTCTACCTTTGCAGCAATGCATCGCTCGCTTCGCCTTCCTCCACTCCCTCCCTCTTCATCCCCACCTCTCCTTCTTTCCCATCCCCTCTCTATCTCAGTCACAGCTGTGTTGACTGGCTTCGTGATGTGACGCAGTTCTTCTGATTTCCAGTCCCTGAAGGCAACAGCGCCACGCAATCATGGCAGAGACTGAGACCAGACAGGCGTTCGGGTTGGACGAGCGTGTGACCAGAGGTTTGCTAGCTCAGAACTGTGGGTAAATGCACTCGGACAAACTTCCCCCCTCCTCTCAGTCACGACCATGTTTTTTTAGGATAAAGTCAACAAGGTTGGACAAGTGCCTCTTAGACAGAGAGAAATCAGCTGTTTTGGTTAAAGGGCAGCTGTTTGATGTCTTTTCAGGAAGAAGAGGCCAGATTTTCGTCTTGAGATCAAGTGTTAGTGACTCACTCTTAACAACTCAGAGGCAGGAAACTCCCTCTCTGGAACATCTGGATATAGCAAAAGATAAAAGGCAGGTGGCTACGGGGTGACTATGAGACCACATTGACAATTGGTTAAGGTCTTATCAAGACTATAGTTGCAGTTGTTAACCAGATTCCCCACCTTCATTACTAGTTGCAGTTTACATCTATGTCTCCTAAGACTTGACCTTTGACCTTTAAGATTAAAATATAATTTCATCCTTTTATCAGATTAGACGTGTGTGAAATGTTGTCGTAGTTAGTGGATGAACTGTTGGTCGGAAACATTGCTTTGTGAGGTCAAAATGACTCTTGACTAACAAAGTCCTTGTTTGTCCTTGAGTCCAAATGATTGTTGGCGCCAAATATAAAGGAATTACCTCCAGGCCTTCAAGGAATCCTGACGTTCATGAGAATGGACGTAAGGATGGACCAAGAGATGGACAGACAGACAACCTGAAAACATAACGCCTCCAGCCTCAGCTGTGGCCGGCACAGAGGCATGAAAATAGGAACATTAACTGCAGATCTGTGAGAGGACTCCGGTCTCCCGCTTTAAAGCCAAATATGATATCTGCCCATTCATCCATTCCCTACATAAAGGGCCGCTTGCACATTATCAGCATTAAACATAAATTGTGAGGCTCCTAGTTGTCCAGCATGAACATTATTTCCAGGGTTACTGTGTTTGCTCGGATACAGTGAAATTTACAACTGAGAGTACCAATATAGATGGGAAGAAAAAGGGTTATGAATAACGAACAAAGCTAACACGTGACCTTTTACGAGTTTAACCTTGGATTTACTGGATTTCTATAATATGCGTGTGTGTGTGTGTGTGTTGAGTATGAGTGTGATATTGTTTGTTTGTGCGTGAGGGAAGGGTGGGAATGATTTTAAGGTGATTTTAATCTGTAAAGCACTTTGAATTACATTATAGTATGAAAAGCGCTTTAGAAATAAAGATTGATTGATTGATTGATTGATATAAGACAACTCCACAGATCTGGATCCACTATTTTAAACCCCAAATAAGACTGTCCTAAGCTTCTGCATGACGTTGCTTGGTTTTTATATGTATTTGGTGACAGCGTTGTATTGCATATGAGACATTGGTTGGACTTGATTTTATGTGATAACTTAAAATTTGTATTTGTTTTTTATTTCTCCAAAAACCCTTATGGTAATGTAGTTTAGTTCTCACATAACCAGATCCATGCCCACAGTTCTGGATAAAGGTTTGGAGATCATCATTCCACTGTAAGACACCCTATCCTTCTTGTATTTCTGTAAACCAATCACTATTCTCTTGGATGGAGCTAAGCCCAGGATGTAGTGCTGGTGCCCCTAAAAATACTGTTGTGTTTTCGTGGAATATCTACACACAGGGAGGCAGGAAGATCAGGCCTGCACAATAAGCCAAAGCAGCGCTGCTTACACAATTCAAATCTTCAAAACTTGACATTTTCAGTGTGTAGGTTGCTGCTTTGACAGTGTCATTGTTTCCCATAGTGAGGGGGATGATTTTGAAAAAGGTAACAAGCAGAGGCTGCATGAAATACGCAGGAGAAATGGCAAAGTTATACCTGAATCAGTGAGTCAGACTGTGTTCCTTAACATCCATCAATCAAGTATTATAATGAAATCTTTGCCTGCAAACTCACTCTGGTGATGTGTTAAGCCGACAGTTGTTAGAATGCAGTTGTGCACTCTTTTGCATCACAAATGGGAGCCCTGTTGTCCTAAAAAAAAATATGTTGCTGTACAACTAAAAGGTTACGTATTGCAAAATTTTTAGCACAAATGTGTTTCTAACCAACATATTTTTGCTATTTATAGTTTTGGTTTTCAATCGTCTGTCTGACTAATACATGGGATGGGAGCTGTCACCCTGGTAACCTAAAAAAAACAATAAGGATGCTTTAAACATATTGTGAAAAGATCGCATTTTAACCCAAACCATGATAGTTTTTGTAAACTTATCGAAGTCTAACAGTAGAGCAGAACATGAAGCCCAATCTCCTTGGTGAAAGTCTGTTGTGGTATTTATACGACCACCACCCTTCCAACTTTGTGATGTAGGTTTTGTGGCTCTTTGAGTGTGGATGTTGTTTCCTGTTATCTGACTCTTATCTTTTGGGGCACAGGTTTGCAAATGAAAAACTGACAAAGACATAATCAATGTTCAAATGTTGTTCAGCCCCATCGAAGAGAGTCATGAAGATTTAATTGTATTTTTCAATTATGTTTGTCCATATGTTTTTAGAATTTTAAATATATAAATATCTTTCCAGCAGCATAATGAAAACTTGCTGCTGCTGAGTTTTGGCAGTGGAGCTGCCATGTGGGCGAGAGCAGATGGTTGTAGAGGACAATGTATGCTTTTTCAATAGAGGTTCTTCATCGACTTGCCTGATTAAATACCTGTTGGTAGAAAAGCTAAAATACACTTTAGAGCCATCCTCATTTCTTCGTTTTCCCTCTGTTGCAACATCTTCCGCATTTCTAACTTCAATCTGCAGTTCATTTCTTCCTTTCTTCATCATTTTCTCCTCCCTCTGCTCCCATCACTCATGTCTCTCCTCTTTATTTCCATCTGATTCCTCTCAGCTCCTGTTGTCCTCTCTCTATATCTCTCTCTCTCTCTCTCTCTCTCTCATATTCCTGTTTTTACCCATGCTGCTTTGCTCCCATCTACCACCTCATCTCTCTGTTTGAGTTTATATCCCAATCTGTCATCCTCTCCTCTCCTTTTCTATCTCGCTCCATCTCTACTTCCTCATTCCGTTACACTCGGCAGATTTCTCAATCTCAAGCTCCATCTTAAATCTCAGACCTCATCTTTTCCGTCTCTCTCTTCTCCCACTTCCTGAGCCCTTTTTCTCATCCTCGTCTGTCTTTCTGCCATTTCCTCTTTTCATCCCTCCACCGCGTATATTCCTATATAGACATACATATTTATATTCTCAACTTCTCTTACATATTCAGCCCCTCTCCATTTCCCTCTCTCCCTCTCTCTCTCTACCTCCTTGGTTCCAGTATTCCATGCGTGAATAATCCATGTCGGTCTAATCCTTTTAGCTATTCTCCCCTGTAGCCTAATGAGCCTATAGCACTGCTGCACAGTCACACACACACACACACACACACACACACACACACAGCAGCTATCAGTATGCTTAAGAACATTAATACCACCTTAACAGGATTTATCTCACTTCTCGATCCCTCTCCATCCTCTCCTCTCCTCATCCTCTTTCCGGTCTGATCTGTCTCTCGGCTCCTCTCAACCAATCACTGCTCCTCTCATCCCTTATTTAATCACACTAATATCTTATTTTAATGGCATAATTGGCATGGAGTCTTTACCAGAAATAACATTTGCTAAGTGGTTTAGAGGCAAACTCACAAATCTCTGGTTGGTAACCAGCCGGTGACATAATGGATGTCCACAGGAGACGAATAGCGGCTAAAAAAGCAAGAACTACGCAAGAAAAAGATTTATAAACTGCTTGGAAAAAATGGCCTTCAGTTAGTCTGCAACCATTTAGTGAATAAACTTAATCAGTCGGATTTTGTTTGAAGAGCCGAGACTGGAATCTAAAGCGATGCGGGCCAGATCCACATCCAGAATGAAAGTTTAGTGAAAGTGCTGAAACAACCCGTTCTCATTCCCAGAGCATCAAATACTGCTGTTTTGTTAAAGCCGCTGGCATCTCAGAGATGTGATCTTTGGTGTCGGTGCCACAGGTGTTAATATTCGATGCCGTCGGATGTAACGCCGTAAAGAGGGCGTCTTGAGGAGGTGATGTGATTCACAGGATTTTAACCGAAGATACTGAGGTTCATGTTTTGACTTTGTTTAATTTTGTGACTTCAACCTCATTCTCGTTTACTGCTTGTTTCAGATTCGGCACCAAAAGTACTGAAGCTTCCCTCTTACCAAAGTGAAATACTTCTCCAGCAGAGAAAATGTGGATACAATCTCATGGCATCAGACTGCCCTAGATGTTGGAAAATGACACCAAAAGGTATCCAGCGCCATTCGAATGTGGCTCCAAGGCATCTCGACGAAGCATGGGATGAATCTGTAGCGAGACCAGGTTTGCGATCTGTATGTATGGATGTGGTCTGCTGATAAGAGTCCAACATTACATACAGGGCATAAAATGAAACAAGAACATTAACAATGGTAGAAAGCAGCAGTAGAAGAACTTCAAATGGAAGGACTTCCAAAGCTTTCAGGGCACAACAGAGGTGCTGCATAAAGGAGTTGAAGTGTTCTGCTTCCATGCAAATAGGTGTTAAAAAGAATGTAGTGCACCAGTCGAAGCTGAGCTCCACATCACCAAATATACACCCCCCCAAATAATGAATGGACCTTTTTGAAAACCAACAAACACATTTTGAACCAGATGGCGTTTGTAAATAATTTAGTTACAAATCATATTTAATACAGCAGTAGGGACATAGGAGCTATTATAGTAATTATGAGGGTTTTGTACGCCTGCATATGAGGGCACATTCTAAATGTTAAATGCTGTTTGGTGAGCAGTAATGTCTTCTGCAACAAGATACAGGTCATATTTTTGTGAATACGCGTGCGTGCGTTTTGTATGTTTGTGTCGTACCACGTGAGGGTCAGCGTTGCTTTTTCTCTTTTATTTCCTCCACTCCATCATTTTCAAAGCGCTGTCCCCTCGTCTGCAGACACCGCAGCAGGACAGAAAGTTTGCCGATTCTCTCCCTCCATCTCTATTTGTCTCCCTCCGTCCCCTAATCAGTCTCTGTCATCGCCACCTCCTCCCTCCTTCCCCCCCGTCTCCCCTTCACCTTGTCCATCTTTTGTCTCCCTTTTGTTTTCGACCTTGTTCCCTCACTCCATCATTCTGTCTCTGCTTCCATCTGCTCCGTCGCTCCTCGGTGTCAGGCATGCCGACAGTCATCTGACAGCTATATGAATTTTACACGCTCACGGAGTACAATTATGTTCAGCTAATTAGCTGGAATGGCAGCGAGTTGCCACAGCGCTGCCATTTAATGACCTTTGATGACAGACTCCTAGAGTCTATGAAACTTCATGTTTTGTGAATGATAGGCCTAATGTGGCTGTTTAAAGACACATTTTAAGCATTAAAGGTGATACCTGGTTTAATTTTACTTAAATAAATTGTCAAACTTTAGTGTTTCCATTAGAACTGTTTAGCTGTTTGCTTTAAAAAATGCTTCTTAGGTGGAAGGTAAAGAAACTCTTTCACCACAGTGACAACAGCCGTTATATTATAGATGTGTACTTATCGTCGTAACCTTGACTAGGACAAGACTAGAGAAATAATGAGGAGCTGTTACTATCATGCGTTTCACTGTGACGCACAAACACACAATAATACACATAAACACAGACACGTTTCATAGTTGAGGTGTTTTATAGTTCAGGTGTTTCTCCGTCGGCTGTGACCTGACTTCAGATTTCAGCATCTGCTCGTTTTATTCAGACTTTATTTTACTCTGATCACTGGGAGGTCTTCAGGTGAAACCTCCTGCACCAATCAGCTGATCTGAAAATGATGATTGATTTGAAACCCGGTGCAGCTTTTGTCTCTGAATGTTTTCAGCCTCATGACGGAGCGTTTACGTCTCGTCAAAAAACCAAAAAGCTTCACGTCTCCTGAAGTAAACACGAAAACAGAGAAGAAGCTCTGAAGTCGTGGTTTCGTATAAAACAGCAATAAAAATGTACTTGAACTTATTAAAAGCCTAAAAGAAGGCATCACCAAAACGACACCATTCCTGTAAAAACAGAAAGAACTGTCAGATTTCCAACTTTCCCAAAAGGTCCCTGAACTACTCGTGTGATCGGTTGGGAAACTCCACCAGATCTCAGCCTTCAAATGAGGATATTTCATCAAAACCACGAAAAATTCACCAAAAATAAATAGTTTGCTTAAGAATTAAATACTTCTCTAGCAGCCAATATTAACCCTCTGAACCCCAAATCACAAAGGGAGGTTTGAAAGGCATTTTATCTTTAAGAAAAAATGCTCAAATTACAGCATTCATCAGAGCCAAAAACTGTGAGGACAGAAAGGATTATGAGATGTTCAGTTTTCCAATTATCCTTGAACTAGTCGTGTGTGATGTGTGGGCCGATAACAGGAGAGATTGAGAGGAAAAAAATGAAACAAACTTGATTGATAAAATAAATGCAGCATCGTTAAAAAACAGCATACAGAGGACCATGTTGTCAGTAAGCTGTTGGAAGATACACGCAGCACGGTGGAATATTTGCCTGTTGATGGGCAGAATAATGTGAAAAAAGTTTGTAGAGGGAGTAAAACTGTAAATAGTGAAACATCTTTCATATGTATTTCCCAGAATCAGCGACACCTGTGGGTGCTTTGAAATTGAAATACATACGAGGTGTGTCAGAAAAGTTTCAGGACTGGTGTCAGAAAAGATAGATTTCAAATTCAAACTACAAACTACAAGGTTTCCCCTTCCAAGTAATCCCCCTGGAGTCTAACACACTTCCCAGCCTTCTCTGCCGCCGCCATGCACTCCTGGAAGGATTCTTAGGGGATCCTCCGCAGCTCTGTTGTCACAGCCATCTTGATGTCGGCCACGTCTTCAAAACGGGTCCCCTTGATGACCCCCTTGAGCTTGGGGAAGAGGAAAAAAACCCATGGAGCCAGGTGGGGTGAGTAGGGAGGTTGCTCCAGCACGGTGATGTTCTTCTCAGCCGGGAATTGTGGGATGCTCAGGGCGTTGTTGTCATGGTGAAGCAGCCACGACTCGTCCTGCCACAACTCTCGCCTCTTCTGAACGAAGCAAACGCCGAAAGATCTCTTTGTAGACGTGCTGGTTGATCGTCTGAAGGGGAGAACTCATAGTTTGTAGTTTGAAATATATCTTTTGTGACACCAGGAACTTTTCTGACACACCTCGTATTGAATTCCACTTCTTTTAATAAATTTTGTAAAACAATTCAAGAAATTAAACTTTTATTATTTTTTCATGATTTATTTCCTTATAACTGTGCCACACTGAACACAGCACATTTTTGAGTTTTCTCTACTTCTAGGTGGTGTCGTTTCCATAAATGTGCAGGACTTTATAACAAACAACAAATGCTGAGAAGCTGCTTGGGCTTCAGAGGGTTAAAGCCTGAGTGCAGGACTTACCTACTTACTTAGTAACTTACATAGAAATTAACGTCTGGTACATTCAAGCCCTTGACAAATGAGTTCACACAGCTAAAGCCTGCCTATTAAGCCTATTAGCACCAGACAAATCTCTCTGCATTTCACAATATACCGCGGTTTGAAATCTGGTTTCTGTGGCAACAGACCTGCACTGATCCACCGGTAGTCATGTCAGTTTATGTTATTAGTGTTGGTTTGCCAGAGCAACTACAGCGATGGGAGACTGAGTGGGCTACAGAAACTAGGAGTGTATATGCTGGAGCCTATGGTGGAAAAACCCATGAAAAACCCACAGAAAAAAAAAATGATTGGGGTTGAGGCATATGTCCAAATGCATCAACAGTGTCTGCGTAAGAACTCTCACCCTCAGAATGGGAAGACAAAAGTCCAACTCTGGTCGTTTAACAAAGAAATACTTCAGACAGATATCTCTCAGTTGATATAAGTAGTTCATTCAGGGCCCCAGTTGTATAAATCAGATTTTTTGATGTCTAAAGAATGCATGATCCTGTGCTTTCATGTTTGAAACTTCTCGGTGGGCGAAAGCAGAAGACTACAGATGAATTGCAAAAGTCTTATGTGTGGATCTGTGCGAAGGTAAAGCGTTTCTGAGACAGCTCTCGTGTCCATTCCCTGGATGAGAACTGGTTGAAAAACAACACCTGGCTCTCCGCTCTGCTGTCAAACTCAGCTGAGCACCAATTTGTTGTCAAGGCAAGGCTGGGTATTAAGCAACAGACAGGTGGAAAAGACTGCACGTCTCCCAGGTTATCAGATGGACAACTCTCATCACAGATGGCACGTTAAATTCTGCCCTCCAAACTCCTCCAAAACGCTGCATACATGGAAATGAGCCTGCGCGCTAAGAGCAGCTCATTAACATCTGGTCAATCCCATCTATAAAAGAATATGACGAGCAGACAACTTCAATTGTGTAAATAAACCGCAGTAAACACTACAAATGAACCCTATTACCCAGGGACAACACATCACAGCGTCTCCTGCTTGCACACCATCCACTTAGGCAATCTGAGCAAATTACATCTGACTGATTAATAGAACCTTGAAGGTGTCAGAACACATGTGTCTAAGCCCACTGCAAGTGGCAGAGGCAGCTCATTTTGGGCGATGTGTTGTTTATTTAATAAGCAGGTCGGCTGGAGCATGTCAATTATTTCTAGGCACTGGGAGGGATGGAATGAGGTATGGAGAGGAGGGGGGGGGTTGCTGTGAGTAAATAGAAGATGAAGCATGAGAGGAGAAATCTGTAAAGGAAACTCGGCGTGCATTTCAGAGTACGTCGGTTCGTGCGTGTCTACGTGATTGGTGATTGCAGAGGCCCTAATGGATACCAGACGGGGAGCCGTAACAAACACGGGGGAAATCAAATGGTAGAAATTACAACTCACTCTAAACATTGCATCAAGCAGGTTTGCCGTTTTTCCTCGATCCAATTACACGGCTGAAAAATAATATTCTTTTTTGTTTTTTTTCGTCTATTCAGTATTTAGCTGCATTGTGGTATCTGGTAGGTGAAGTTCCCCAGCACTGCAGTGAAACAACACAGGGTTCTGACCATTATCTGTTGAGCCACATGTCGGCTGCTGGCCTGGGATCAAATCGCTGTCGTACCTTTTCTCCAGCATCTCTTGCTAAGCCCTGCGCTGTACATTATCCCACTCTTTCAAAGGCGAAAGAAAAAAAATCCCAGTGGGCGTTGACTGAAACGCTATTTGAAAAACCCTCACTGTGTTACATTCACACCAAGAGTTCATTCATTATTCAACCTTTCGCTGTGCAGTCATGTGTAATTGTGTCTCAGGGTTGAACTCATCATTTATTGCTGATGATGTTAAAGTGTAAACTCAATTTCAATCTCTCTGTCAGAGCTTCAAATGCCTCAGAGGCAAAACACATGATGTTACAAAGGACAAGGCCGCTGCTGTGGGCAAGTGCCTCGGCAACGCTCACAACACGACATCAACAGCGCGGCATCAAAGAGCGGGAGCAGAGCACCAGTCAAGCCAACAAACACAGCACGGCCCACAGATCCCACTCTGCTCCATGACACTGCGTTAGACTCAATTAGAGAAAACACACCGGGTTAAAATACTGTTTACCTTCACACTGCTGTTTACGTGAATAGGAGAAGGTCCAACAAGTGTGCGGGGTTGCTTTGGGTTGTAACCTAGGCTATTCACTGTGGGCGAAACCACTGATCAGCAGGCTAGTGGTGGAATAAGACAAGAATCGACTGTACTGCAGGCTAAAGACGGAGCTGTCATGCTTACAGAACAACATCAGAATAAATAAATGAATCACAGGCTTTTCAGTCATGCCCGCAGCATGAGTCTAGCGGAGCCAATGTCAGGGCAACAATTCCAGAGTTTGCAGTAAAACATCTTAAAAAAAAGAGCCCTATCTTAGATTTCCATGTAACAAAGCTGCATTCATCACTCCTTTCTAGCCACCCAATCATAAGGTGGGACTGTTGACCCTTCAAACCCAGAAAACAGAGGACAACCTTCAAACTTGTTGTGAAAGGGTTGGATTTTATCCTTAGACAAACTCTGCACTACGACACTCGTAGGTTTTCTGATTTTGAAACTTAGCGTGGTGGCTCCAGTCGTCGAAATCTTGACAGCGTCTTCCTCCTCCCAACTCCCAGTTAATCCAACAATGAGCAAAGAGATGGAACATGATTGGAGCTGAGGCTGGCCCTACAAACGTTTTCATGCCACAAACTGTCCTCTGACGTTACCTGTCAGTCACTCAAAGCTTATATATTTAGACCTGAATACAATTTAAGCAGGACAGTGATGAAAAACCTGACCCCTGTTCAGTTTTCAGCTATAGAGACCAAAACTGTGTTTAGTACCAGGCTGTAAACATGTTTATTTCTTCTGTAACGTTGGGTAATTTAACATGGGAGGTCTTTGGGGATTGACTCGCTTTTGAAGGCAGCTTCAAGTGGCCACTGAAGGAACTGCAGCTTTAAGCACTTCCAAACTACCCCAAACCAGGATGTTTTGCCAAACCTACCCAAGTAGTTTTGTTGCCTAAATCTGACCGAAATAGCAAGTTAGACTGGTGAAAGTCCTGTCTCAGACTTAGAACCACAACATCATTCCAGTTTCCTAACACTGACTTTGTGCCTTTTGAAAGAGGAAACATGTCCGTCTACACCAAACTGGTGTTTACACACTTAGTGGGAGAAACTGTCTCTCTCTCAAAACATAATTGATCATGCAGTTGAATTGCACAGGGTTGTCACTTTGGGGAGACAGGCTTGCAGCAGCATGAATATAAGCTATATCCAAAATGGGAACTCAAGCTAAACATGGTAGGAGGTAGCAGGTAGACGAATAAACTATTGTTTCTTAAGAAATACATCCAGCCTGTAACTACCTCTAAAACCACAACCATTGACACACAACATCTTTGTCCGTTCGCTACAGACTGGTCAGTAGGTGTATTTTTGCCCCTTGAGAAAGCTCTGCCCTAGTACTTCCCCTTGTGGCTAGTCTTTATGCTAAGCTAGGCTAACCTCCTACTGTGTTTATATGGTGGTGCTAGCATGATTGTGCAACATTGCCTTTCAGTGAGACGGGGTTTCTGTCATTTTGTACAACAGGGCTGCAAGTTGGGTCGGTGGTTAGCACCATCACCAGCTAGAAGACGCCCGAGATCTTTCTGCGTGGAGTCTCCATGTTCTCCCCGTGTAGCATGGGTTCTCTCCGGGTTCTCCGGCTTCCTCCCACACAGTCCAAAAACATGTTGAGGTTAACTGGTGATTCTAAATTGTCCGTAGGTGTGAATGTGAGTGTGCTTGGTTGTCTGTCTCTAAGTGTGGCCCTGTGATAGACTGGTGACCTGTCCAGGGTGCCTCCTGCCTTCGTCCTGGGTCGGCTGGGATAGACTCCAGCCCCCCATGACCGTAGTGAGGATTAAGTGGTGTATAGATAATGGATGGATGGATGGATGGATGGATGGATTTTGTACAATAGGTTGCTAATAGCCAATTCATGCCTTCCTCTGTTCATACTACAATTTCCCCTCATATCGAACAAAGCATGACCAAATCAAAGCAGCTCCTGAGTCCTGCAGTTACTACCTTAATTACAACGCTGTTAATAATGAATTATGAAGGTGTGGAGAGCTGAGATTCTCCTCTTACAGTCTCTCCTCATGCCAAACATTTGTTTTAAGCACCACTTGTTTTCCTCCAGTCTTGTAGTGCTTGCTGTGTGGACAGTCCTTCATGGACCCTCAAGAGCTGCAGACCCTCACAAACGTGTACTCAGAAAGAATGAATTGTCCTTAAGGCAGGTGTATGTACAACTTGACTTGGAGTATGTAAGAATCCACCAAAAAAACATCTGCAGTGAGCCTCTCTGTCATATAATCCCAGGTTAAATTAAAGCAGCAGTACTGACACAGTGTCTTGGTTTGTTACAGACAGACTGTAGTTTGGACTTTATGGAAGGATGATGGCTGCACCCTCCACTGTCAATTACCAGCACTCCCTTCAGCCAGAACCTCACTTGGCAGCATTAGTGTGTGTGTGTGTGTATGTGGGTGTGCATGCATGTGTGTTGCCCTTTGGGCCAGGCTTATATTTACCCATTTTTTCTATCTCTGCCACCATCCATCAGTTTCTCTTCCCATTAGGCGGCTGGGTCCCACCACCATTTTGATTTAAGGAATGGCCCCCGAAATAAGACTCGCCTTCTTCTCTCTGAGTGTGCTGCAAATCAGCGCCGATAAGGCCTTAGCTTAGTATTAATGGTGCAGAAAATTAAATTAGGGCCAAAGTTGGGATAGAAAAATGTCTAAGTGGAGAGCAGGAGGAGCGGAGGGAGGAGAATTGGGGTAATGCGAGGAGGGCGGGATGAAGGGGGGTGTTAGAGAGGTGAGAAGGAAAGAAGTCTGTCGGAAAGAAAGTTGGAAGAGTTATGAGGAGATGAGGAAGAGAATCCTTAAACTGGAAGAGAATGAAGAGGGAGGGGACTGTAGAGAGGGGGTACATATGAATGGAGAAGAGAGAGAGGGGGGCAGCAGAGTGGAAGGATGTTGGGAGGCAATTTCGGGAGGAAGATGGTAATTGTCCAGCTCGACTCGATAAAGAGGCCTTTAAAAAACTATTTCATTTTCCATCCACAAACTCATACTGTTAATGGGATTTCTGCTCTCTGCCCCTGCTGTCGTAAACACACACACACACACACACTCATAGAATGACAAACAAAAATGCTCTCTCTTTCACTCATACACCAATTCTCCTCCTCTGTCTTTCTCCAGTGAACCCTCCAGTCTTTATTCAGATAGCCATTAAACACAGACACAGTCAATGGTTTTCCACACACACACACACAAATGCGCAAAAACAAAAAAAAAAACTGAAATTGGGACATGGTGTGCAAATTCTCCTCTCTCACCGTGATGTCTTGCCAAGCTATACATTATTTTCATGCCAATAAATCATGTCAGAGTGAACCAAAACTGAAATAGAGTCAGAGATTATGAGGTGTTACATCCTGTTATTTTGCTCACGGCTTTTTAAATTACACAGAGTCGACCGAAAAAAGGGCTCGGCGCTGCTATTCAAACCATAGAATCAGACATTTATCAGCTCCGCGGATAAGAGAGTAAACAGTTTAACACCGCAGATGTTCTCGGTGAGACAGGTGTGCGCCTTTGTGAGCGTTTGAGAAAGTGAAGAAAAATTAAAAGCGGCGTGTCGCAAATGCAAAGACAAATTACAAACGCAGGCGTCTGAGGGTGCGCTCGCATCACTTTCAGGGATCGGGCGATCTCGGGCATGCTGATGATGATGCCGGTTTATACGTGTGTGCGTCTGAAGTCGACTCTGTGTGTGTGAAATTGAGATTATTTCTAGGAAAAGTAAGTAAAAAAAAAAAATTGCCCTGGCCCATTGCACAAAATGACCATAATCTGTCTGACCTTGATGGGGTTTTTCTGATCGATGACAGTGACTCAGCAGTTGCGACAGGTCTGTAGGCTGTCATGGAAAAGAAAACACTCCCTCGCCAACGAAATGTACAAACACTCCCCCTCTCATCCTTCACACATGGCTTCCTTCTGCAGCAGCGGAAGGAAGTGCAGCGAGTAAGCACCCGATAGCACAAAAACGTACCTACAGGAAGAGGCCTCGGCTCAAACCAGAGAACCAAAATAACATATAAAACTACGGCCAAAAGCGCTTCGTGGCCAACTCACATCCCTTTTGATAGAAACAGCTCATTTTGCATCTTGTTCAAGGTTCAGCCACCAGACTTTTAACTAAGACCCAGCTGTCTGTTGGTATTACTCCTGTTTTTATCCTCGTAATACGGACTGTAGGTACATTTAAGAATTCATTTTAAGATTGTTTTTTCATTTACCCACAAGGCCTTGCATGGCAGAGATCCAGCATCTATCAATGAACTCCTCTGGAAGTCCCCACTGTAACTCAAGGTGACTGAAGCCTTTTTAGACGTCCTTCCAAATGAACCAAAGAGTCTGAAGGCTTTCTATCCTTTGACTTAGCTCTCACTTTCTTTCTCTGGTTAACCTATGATTGCATTCTAATTTTGCACTACATTTATATAAACCCAATTATACACAAACCCAGTCATGGTAATCCTAGAAACTTCAGAAAATTGCAATTACACTTCAGTTAAAAAAAAAAACAAGTCGTGCATAGCAGTGGAAGGGAGTGCAATTAAGCAAGCAAGTATGATTTAGGTTTTATAGCAAAACATTTCCTCAATCAGGTTGCCGTTCTAAGCATTCTGCGAGGTACTTTCAGGCAAGTTACTTCTAAATCGCACAGTTAAATCTTAAATGTCTTTGCTAGTAAATGCTTTAGGAAATACTTTTCAAAAAATATGTAAACTAGTTGCTAGAGACACGTCACTAAATCCAAGCAAAAACAATCAATCATGGAAAAGAGCGGTAGCTGGAGCATTACAAACTTTAGAGTAACAAAAATTAATGTATTAAACTTACTGTACTGGAAAAGCAATTAATAAAATCCACAGACAAGTATGTGCAGTTCAGAATTAGTAACATCCATCTAGCTATGTAAGCTAAGTGACATTACTGTGGTCACACATAGTTTAATGTTGCTGGCATAAAATCTTATGTCCAGCCATCCATCCATTATCTATATATAATCCTCACTAGGGTCATGGGGGGCTGGAGTCTATCCCAGCTGACTCAGGGTGAAGGCAGGGAGGGCGACACTTAGAGACAGACAACCAAGCACACTCACATTCACACCTATAGACAATTTAGAATCACCAATTAACCTCAACATGTTTTTGGACTGTGTGGGAGGAAGCCGGAGAACCTGGAGAGAACCCACGCTGCACGGGGAGAACATGGAGACTCCACACAGAAAGATCCCGGGTGTACCTCACCGGGACGCGAACCGGCGACCTTTTTGCTGCGAGGCAACAAAGCTAACCACCGTTACACCTTGCAGCCTATAAAATCTTATGTGCAAAACAGAATTTAAAATCGTACTAAACAGCTTTTTGTTAAACAAACATAAAGCGTTATTCAAAAGTTCAAGCCACAAATGCGAAGTGAGGAATCTGAACATCACAGAAAGGACAGGAAAGACAAAAATCCTCAAATCAATATGTGCTGTAACCATCCTTTACGATTTCTTGTAACTCAGGACAATTATGTATGACTCTTGCTGTTGGTCGAAGTCACTCTCATGCTGCATTTGGGGCCAATCGGATGCCTCCCTGATAGCACTGCATGTTGGTCTTAAGTGCCTTTACAAAGCAGTGTATGTGTCAACCTCCACAGTGTGTGTGCTACTCATGTTAATTCAGTCCCGCTCATAAGGACTTCTATTGACTAAAACAACAGATTAAATCTCTTCAGGATTGAGGGCAGCTGCAGACATCCCTTTGTGCATCCAGCCATCCAGAAAGTAACACCTTTGTTATTCTTAATACTACATGGCCTTTAACGACTTCACCACATTTCTAGCGTAGCCTCCAGCAATTTGGAGCGAAAAAAGAAATTTAGTCCATAATAACTACAAACACCCGCATGGGCGTTCGATGGGATCTAAGCAGTAAATTTTTATAGACACAAAATGCCAAAGCGGTTTTCTATCTGCAGCTTAGTCAAGGACAGAAATCCGCCAACCAGCTCATGTTTGTTTACTGTCTAAAATGTCACCACCTGCTGCTATGCGTATGCATGCACACAAACTCCCACACATGCAGCCGCGCAGGGGGTCGAAACTTCATGAAAACCTGGATAATTAGATACAATCCTGTCCTAGCCTTTCAGTTTTTCTTTTTTTCTTTTTATTTATGTCCGAAATAATTAGTGAAACTGTTATTTGTGGTATTTTTCTACAGCATAATATTACTATATACTGCAAGGTGTTTGTTTTTCCTCCTCTCACATATATTTAAACGACATATTTTTGGAGGGATAAAGTGTAATCCATGTCCTCAGTCTTTGGATTTACATTTACGGCAGCAAAAGAAGGGGGACCATGGTACACACAGTGAAAGCTGATTGAAAGCGCAGGGTAGGTGCTGTTCACGGCTATAGAAGAGCTACTACTGTGCCAAATCTGGGAAGAAAAACAAAATGATGAAATTTCCATAGCTGTGCAAACAGCATGACAGGATATGACAATGTAAAGCAAGAAAAGCCCCCTCTGATCATCCTCCGGAGTTAATCAAAATGAAATCCATATCCTCAGTGTTGACAGAGTTGCGGTTTCCAGCGAGGGGTTAAAGAGTTATGCTATCGCTCTCTGATGAAGCACGAACGCAATCTTTGCCGTCCCCCTTTTCCTGCATCAACCCTGCAATAACAAAAGCTGCAGGCGAGTGTTTCAAAGAGTAGAAATACACTTTAAACTACATCGACCAGCCACAACATTAAAGCCACTGGCAGGTGAAAGTGAATAACATTGATTACCTCCCTACAGTGGCACCTGTCAGCAAGAAAACAGTCACTTCTTGAAGTTGATGTGTTGGAAGCAGGAAATAATGCCACGCTGAAGAATCTGAGCGACTCTGACAGGGGCCAAATTGTGATGGTTAGATAACTGGGTCAGAGCATCTCCAAACAGTAGGTCTTGTCGGGTGCTTCTGATATACAGTGAGAAGTACCTAACAAAAAATGCTGACCTGTGCTGGCTATGATAGAAAGGTGTGAGAACACACAGAGCACTGTAGCTTGCTGCTCATGGGGCTGTGTAGCTGCAGACAGGTCAGAGGGCCCACGTTGACCCCTGTCCACCTAAAGAGTCTACATTAGGCCTGTGAGCATCATAACTGGAATAGTGAGCAATGGATGAATCACACTTTTCTGTTGTGGACAGTTAGGTGCATGTGTTACAGCCCTGACAAAGGGGAGAAATGATCACAGCAGCAATTCAGTGAGAAGTTTCCTCAACAGGCACTTTACTGTAATGAGGAACAGTCATGTGTCATGTGCAAAAGCATCAGCTCTAAGAGCCGATGTTTTACAGTGAATCAGAAGAGCCAACTCCCATCGAGTGAGAGCCGGCTCCTGGTTTTTTTTGGGGGGGGGGTTTGCTGCTCAGTGGCTCAGCTCAGCTCACGGCAGAACTTTGTTTTGGTTGGCAGCATGGCGGCCTTGTGGCCAATCACATGAGGATTTAATGCCACAGCTGATGTTATAATGGAGATGCGACGCTTTCTTTATCAAACCAGCAGAAGAGCCACTAAGCTGGTGGCAGGCCAAGGCCTCCGTCTTCCCTCACCTGGTGAAGGTGATGGAGGGGAGACAGTGTGTTGTGGCAACATCTGTTCCCTCTGAGAGAGTCTCTTAAAAACAGGGCAGATATTAACCGAGAGGAGAAACCGAATCAGTCCAGCCAAGCTGAGACATTTCATTTTTTTGAATGCAAACCTGCACTAAGGACATACTGTTTGGTGTTTGAACTGAGTTTTGTTCTGGTTTTGTTCTGGTTCTGTTCTGTGGGTTTGTTTGCAGTATTTTGTTCATAAATATTGTTGCAGACCTTCATGAAGACCAACACTTGTTCAGGAATGGCTGGAGGAACACGACCAAGACTTCAAGGTGTTGGCCTCTAAATCTGATCACGCATCATGTGTGAGTAATGGGATGTGCTGGTAAATCAAGCCTGATCCATGGAGGCTCCACTTCGCAGTCTACAGAACCTAAAGCATCTGCAGCCAACGTCCTGGTGCCTGATATCACAGAACACCTTCAGAGGTCTGTGGAGTTCAGGCCTCGACAGGTCAGAGCTGTTTTGACCACACAAGGAGGATTTACACAACATTAGATGAGCGATTTTAATATTGTGGCTGATGTGTAATTTACTCTTTCAACCATCCAGATGACAGATAATTCCTAGTAATTAGAAGTGCTCAAAACAGCTATTGTTACCCAGTTATTTGAGCGTTACAGAAAGCAGCTTTCTAAGCCCTTTCTAAATACACAAAGAGGGAAATGTGTGCCAAGAGTCTGCAACTGATTATTAGTTTTGCTATCAATAGTTTTCAATTAACTGATTAATATCTATAAACTGTTGGGTTTTGAATGTCAAAGTTTAATCTTTTTTTTTTTTTTGTAAGTGCACTCCAAGAGATATTCTACTCACAACAATATAAAAGACACAACACTTCAGAAGCTAAGAATCAATCAATTTTCAATATTTATGTTAATTTAGTTTAACTCTTGGACAAGGCTGTGGACCCCTACTGGCTGACCTTTCCTCCTCTCTCTGCATTTGGTGTATATTGTTGCCTGTTAAGTCCACACCAGCAAACCACACATAGCAGCACTTTGCAGTCCTTTGCCACGAGCCCCAGAAACCAGTTCAAACTCCTACACAGGACACTACTGCATCGCGCATAAATTCAGCTGAAATAATAACGATACTTAAACCAGACAGGGCTCCCCTCAAAAGCAGAGACTCAACCGTTGGGTATCATCACAGTATCATCACCCCCAAGGCTCTGTTACAGAATCATCACAATTCATTACTTTCTTCTTCTCATCTGTTCCTGAGAAAAACTCCAAACTATACCCACCGTCGCAGCCGTTTTTAAAACACCGCCTCTGCCTGGCCGTCTGAGACTGGTGGGCTGACTGATATTGAATTAATTACCTCAGAGAATCTCAGTTAAATAAAAGAAACCAAAGGACCTGTGCGCCTGTAAAAGCAGCACCAAACGTACCTGTTGACCTGCGCTGCAGCAAACTTGCAAGCTGGGATCGGGGGCTTTATTCTGAGTGTAGTTTAATGTATGGAGCTTGACTCAAACACTGCCTGGGTTAGGAGTTCAGTTTACCTCTGTGGCTTCTGTTTGCTATATGCATCTGGGAGCTTTGGACCAAACAGAGACAGACGTGAACAAAAAAGCAAAAAAGTGTAATTACAAAGTACTCTTAAGCATCAGCACCGCAGGAAAGGAGTTCCATCTAAGGCAGGAAATTAGTCAAATATGTGTATGCATATGGTGGCTCGGTGGTTAGCACCGTTCCCTCGCAGCTAGATGGTCGCCGGTTGGGGACGCCAGCTTGGGTTCTCTCTGGGTTCTCCGGCTTCCTCCCACACAGTCCAAAAACATGTTGAGGTTAATTGGTAATTCTAAATTGTCCGTAGGTGTGAATGTGAGTGTGACCTTCACCCTAAGTCAGCTGGGATAGACTCCAGCCCCACGCGATCCTAGTGAGGATTAAGCAGTGTATAGATGATGGATGGATGGATGGATGGATGGATGGATGGATGGATGGATGGATGGATGGATGTGTTTGTGGAACCTGGATTCGGTGCACAAGTTTCTAGTTTTGTCACTGACTGAGTCGAGGTGTTGGTCTGTTTAAGTTACTTTTTGGTTTGTAAACTCTGGACTCCAACAAACTAGGCCAGCATCCGATCCTGTGTGCCATTTTCTGCTACTATTCCAAGACCAGCTTAACTCCCAGCACACTGGTGCTACGGCCACTTTGAACTAGTTAACTCACTTTTTTTTATTAAGTTGAAGTTTGATTGTTCATTTTATATGTTTAAAATGACTAAAATGTAAAAATTCTACAAAAAAAAAAATAATGCAGACATGACTGTAACTGAAAGCACAATGCAAAGAGTGCATTATATCACTGAAACTGTATTTAAGGCTGACTTATCTTTATTTTAATGAAGGGGAAAACATCACACTGTGTACTGTGATTGGTGCCATTCTCATGATGGCTCTCTGCAGTTTGAACATCTTTACAGCCTGTTGTTTTGGTTTCATGTCCTGCCACTGTGACGTGTTTTTTTTTCTCTCTCTCTAGTCTCGCAGCTCTTAATATTAATTTTCAGCCACAGCAGGCAACTGTTTCCAACAAAAAAAAATCTTTGATAAACCACTGCAAACCACCTGCCTGGCCCCAACAGCTGCTGAACAACTTGTGTTCATAAAGTGGCCAGAAGCGAAACTGCCTATAAATACTAATTTTGTTTGTTTCTGCTGGATAAACAGTGTTTTACTGTAGCTGCTTTACTTTGATTAGGAATAACAAAGAGCCATTTCAGTGAAGAACGTAGGTTTCTCAGAATAAGAATCTTTTAATATTACGTAAGGACAATTACAGATATTTTAAAAGACCTAACAGAAGCCTCAGACACCAGTTACCGTCTGAATATAATGACTAAGAATTTGGAGACATTTATTTCACTCAGCTAGAAAAGTAAGAGTCAAAATTATATAATTTTCCTGCTCTCCAATCCCCTGAATCCCTCATCATCTTTTCCTTCTTCAGAGGCCTTGAAGACCTGGAGCCTGACAGGGGACTGGCAGTCAGACTGAACCCCAGGGGAAGGCTTCACACTCAGGCAGATCTTGGCTGGGTCACCCCCCTTGCCTCCACTACCATCCCTGTGAGGCCTCCGGGAGGAATGTCACGGCTTCTAATGGGCACAGATGGTGCGGTGTCATGAGCCGAGTAAAGTGTGAATATCTGGTTACGCTGTTACATTCAGTCAAAGACATAAAGTCAAAAGTGCAGTGCACCATCGCATGACAGCGCAAATGCTAATATTTTATTCCTGGACATGTTTTCATAATTAGACCTTGAAGTCAGAGTGTGACGTTTTTTGTTTTTTGTTTTTTTCCTAAAAATCACATCCTTTTTGTCTCCCTTTTCCCCTTAATTCTCGCCCTCGTGATTTTGCAGTGACATGAAACACAGCATCCTCCCCTTCTCCCTCCAAACAGAAATATGTCACCATGCTACGGTTATCAACTCCTAGCCATGACACAGACATAGGTCAAGAAAAAAAATGGCCAAAAGAGATTGGTAATGAACCATTTAACTGTTACAGATAACCTCTGCTGCAGCATTGACATCAGTCTTTATGGTAGATTTCTCTTCTGTGGCCAATTTCCAGCTTAGTGTGCTTAAGATGCCTCGAGAGAGGCATCTCATTACTATACACCGATCATCCATGACATTAAAACCACTGGCAGGTGAAGTGAATAACATTGATCATCTCATTACAATGCGATGTTCTGCTGGGAAACATTGGATCTTGGCATTTATGGGGATGTTACTTGGCCATGTCACGCCCACCTAAACATTGTTCCAGAGCACGCACACCCACCCATGCCAGCAGTGACAGCGCAACCTGCCACACTGCAAAAACTGCTCAGGAGCAGCTTGTGGAATCTGACAAATAACCCAAGGGATGCATTGGAATAAGCCCGATCCACGGAGGCTCCACCCTGAAACCCACAGGACCCAAAGGATCCGCTGCCAACCTCCCAGTGCCAAAACCACAGGACAGCCCCCGAGGTTCTGTGTTCATGCTCCAACGGGTCAGAGCTGTTCAGGCAGCACAAAGGGGACCTACACAATGTTAGACAGGTGGGTTTCAAGTCCCTCTCCATGGACTAAAGCCCCAAAAACTCATCTCTGCAAATCTGAAAGTTACATATTTGAAAGTAGTTCTTCCCATGAAAATATCCACTACCAGGATAAAATGGTTTAGATTTAACTCTTTAATGTTGCTTCAAGGGCTGCAAGGTGGAGCGGTGGTTAGCACCATAGCTAGACGGTCGCCGGTTCATGTCCCGGTGAGGACATCTTTCTGCGTGGAGTCTCCATGTTCTCCCCGTGCAGCGTGGGTTCTCTCCAGGTTCTCTGGCTTCCTCCCACACAGTCCAAAAACATGTTGAGGTTAATTGATGATTCTAAATTGTCCGTAGGTGTGAATGTGAGTGTGCTTGGTTGTCTGTCTCTAAGTGTAGCCCTGTGATAGACTGGTGACCTGTCCAGGGTGGATGGATGGATGTTGCTTCCTCCTCCACCCCACTCTACTCCCTGCAGGTGGAGCTACTAGCTCAACTGCGACTCTTTCCAAGCACTGTAAAACTACACAACACTGCGCATTGGTAAGACAGAAGTGATTCAGTGATATGAGTTTGAACTGATTCTGAATAAGAATGGTACAGAAATCCATGAATCCATGTTTTTGAGCGTAACATGACCACAGTGTAGTTTCAAGGTAGAAATGCTCAACCACAGTGTTGACTGACTGCTCATTTCTCCCATGATATACATATCTCATAAGTGAAATAAATCCGTTTTTCCACTGGGTCTATAAAGTGGTGGCTGATTGGTGCATTTTGGTAACAGTGTGGTTTCAATCATTTGGGCAAATGGACTTCAAACAGTGAAGAAGATTTCAGTATATTTTTGGAATTGTGTGTGTGTCTACATGAAGAATATAAGTCCAATATTTGCTTTTTCCTCTTTGGTTTGGGCTTCACCTACTCTTTAAAAAACTATCTGGTTATTTAGAGTTAAAAGCTTAACTACATTTACCAGCCATTCTCTAACTTCATATGAGATTTGCTTCTCTACAGGCAGCATGAAGTGGGTCTAGCGAGAACAGCTGCTAACAGAAGTTGATGACAACTGTGAGACTGAAATCATACGGCAACGCTAAGCGCACTGAAAGATACCATAGAGCTGTTGTCATGTCTGCACTATGAGCTACCTTTAAATGTTAAATTCAATCTGTCTCTTTTGATTTAAAACAAAAAGAAAGATTGGTAATATCAATGCATGTCTAAGCAAAGAGCATCGAGACATCAGCGCAGAGGTCATTAAGACGCTAGAAGAAACAAGCTGAAGGGGGCCGTGAGTCATAATAATGCGTATAGAAGTACGGTATATGTATGCAAATATCGAGAGAGAAAATGTGACTCATAGCGCAGCATGTAGTAGCACTTGTGAATGATTGGAGCTATTGGTTTGTGTATGTCCCCCCTGACGGTTTGTTAGTTCTGCATTCAAGCAGCAAGATAGGCAAGAGAGTATGAGATGCTGTGCGTGTGTGTGTGTGTGTGTGTCTAGGCGTGTGTCTAGGTGTGTGTGTGTCCTGTCTGTGTACTTGTGTGTGAATGCCGTGAACCTTTCTGTCACTCTACATCTACCTGCCTGCCAGATGCCTGCTAACAAGGACCTAGCTCCTCGCAGGCTAATACTCTACCTGCCCATCACACACAAGCCCACACACACACACACACACACACAGACACACACACACACAAACATGCACAGAATACAAACTAGGCAACGGCTGGGTTGCTTTCACAGAGCGGTGCCGGACTGACTAATCAGTGTGACTCACACATGTCTGTGTGTGTCCAAGACCTGGCCTCATGCTTAATGTAGAATGTCAGAAGTGCCCACACACACACACACACACACACACACACACACACACACACACAGAGGTGAAGCCTGCTCTGTATTCGATGTGTGCGCTTGTTTTAGTGTCACTAACGTTGTCCGTCTACGGCTCTGAATTTGTCTCTATCAATTATATACCCGAGATAAGACCATGACAGCTCTGAGCGCTGGGTGTTGCTGTTATTGTGTTAGTGTGGGTGCTTAGGTGTTGTACCTGTCAAAACAGTGTGAATGCCAGATAACAGCTTGCATTGCCCTCTAAGAATGAAAGAGGAATCAAATGAAGATAGAGGGAGAGGAAAGCGAAGGGAGACCGAAAAGAGAAAACAAAGCTAAGAGAATTGGCATGACAACAAGTGAAATGAAGTGCATGTCAGGCTCCTCCAAAAGTAAACAGTGGCCCTTTTTCTCCCCAAAGAAATGTCCTTTATTAGATGACAGACAGTTAAAGCTCCATCAGACTATATTTTATGTCGGCAGTGCTTCATCAAATGAGTCCTTGAGGGTGGAAATACCCCACAGAGAATCAGCCTCGCTGCTCGTATGGATTTTTAAGTAAAGCCTGAATCCTACCTGCCCCAGCACAAACCGCCTGAGAGACAAACCCAGCAAATGATTGGGTTGACAGTCCAGCATCCAGCCGCTAAAGAGCCACGTATCTGAATACAGCAACTTAGATTGAATAGGTGTAGAGAACAATAACTCCAGTGTGATGCCCACTGTTGCGGGCTATAAAGTAAAAATCTGCACATTCAGCCAAACCTGAGGTGTATGCCTGCTCAGTGATAAGCTATAGGAAGCTACAGCCAGCTTTCTGTGCCTATATTTTATTCGTGCCCAGAAAATATGCACCCTGGAAGACAAGTAAGCTAGATAGTGTCATCCATTGCAAGTTGGATGTAAGCACATGTTCCTTTGTAGCAAAAAAGAAGCAAATAAAAGGAAAATACTGTATGTGGGTGACAACACATAAAACATAACCTTCCAAAACTTACATCCCTATACAACTAAGCTACATTGTCATTTATGTGTTGATTAAAATGTAGTTTTCTGCTGCATCACATTAAACAAATACACCTCAGATCAACGTATTTATTTTATTGCTCTACTGTCGCTCATTTTCAGCCAACCAATCATGTATTAGACGGCATGAGATTCATCACCGTGGTAACCTAGTAAAGGAGGAGAAGCTTCAAATATCTTCAAATCATGATCCATCCATCCATCATCTATACACCGCTTAATCCTCACTCGGGTCGCGGGGGGACACCCTGGACAGGTCACCAGTCTATCACAGGGCTACGCTTAGAGACAGACAACCAAGCACACTCACATTCACACCTACGGACGATTTAGAATCACCAATTAACCTCAACATGTTTTTGGACTGTGTGGGAGGAAGCCGGAGAACCCGGAGAGAACCCACGCTGCACGGGGAGAACATGGAGACTCCACGCAGAAAGATCCCAGGTGTCCTCACCGGGATGCAAACCGGGGACCTGCTAGCTGCGAGGCGATGGTGCTAAACCGTGATGTTTTCCTAAACTTAACCAAGTACGTTTTTTTTTTTTGCCTAAATTTAACCAAACTTCTAAAATGTAGTCGTATAATTGTATTGTTGTTGTATGTTGGTGAAAGTGTCGACCAAAGGATGATATTTTCCCTCAAACTGGAGGCCTTTCCCACCCTGTTGGGAACGCCTCTTTAAAAATGTAGATGATAATGTAGTTTTGTTGCTTTAGAGCTTCATCGTTGGGAAACAAGAGTGCTGCATGTAGTCTTATTTTATCAGTAACATCCTCATAAGCTAAAAACATGCAGATAAACGTTTTGTGTTTAACGTGCTGCAGACGACTAAACTTAAAGAGTCACAATCAGCAGCTCATCGCAAAGTATGGATTGAAGTCATTCCAGCAGAGCGTAGACCCCGACGTCCTGCTATGTGTGTGTTCTGATGATTTCATTTAAACCCTATTACTGTCATTACTGTGAACCCTAAACCAGCATTTATGATTTGGTTAAATCAAATGCTGAATCCCAGTGTCGGAACCTGAAACTGACAAATGAGTACAGTTTTAACCATACTGCCAAACACATTATTTATAATGACTGGATCTGACATAACAGCACATCAGACTCACAATAATAATAATGTAGGTCTCTGGAAATCGAGGGAAGCCATCTTTCTCACAAGGAAGAGGTGCAGCAAAAAAAAAAAAGAGTATCTGAAACTCGCCTTGTTTATATATTCTTTCTGCACAGCGCTGAGCCAGATATAAAAAGATTACCTTTGTCACTAGAAGTGTATTTGCTGCAATATTTCTCCAAACACATTATATGGTTTTTTTTAGCAGGTCTGAAATTACCACAGTACTATCAGGAAGTTTCCTCGTGCAGAAGTAGAGATAATGATTATTATCAGCAGAAACAGACTTTAACTTGCACCACTTACATCTGACTGAAATTGAATCTGGCAAGAGCTTCACCCCTGTGGAAGCAGTAATAAAACTCCACCCAGTATCATGAGCTGAGTGGCTTCAAAAAATCCTTCACCTACTTGTAACACGAAAAACCATTAAATATAAAACAATCACAAACAAGAAAATAGAGCACTCGACGTGAGACATTTCAGCTGAACGCGTCCAAGGAAGACGCTTTTCCTTTCAAATGGCAACTGCAACTTCAGCAGAGCCTAAAGCTTCACTCCACTTGATTTTCATGTGTACGTCTCTGGCTGGTACAGATGAGTTAGCAGACCAATAATAAAGTGTTTAGCGCTGAATATTTAGCAAGCCGCACACTGCTGAGCACACGCTCCTGCTGAATATGAATTTAGGAGCAACAAATTTGCCATCTTGCAGTACTGAGAAAACATGTCAGTACTTGGATATTTATTTTGCGTGCATGCGGGAGTGTGTGTGTGTGTGTGTGTGTGTGTGTGTGTTTTCGCTTCATTTAGGCTGAGGCACAGTTGCAGAGAATACAGAATTTAGCTTAAGTGCTTAAAGCCCCCTCATCCATCTTTCTTCCTTTCTGACTGACACTTTTCAAGAAAGCAAAATGGCAGTATTTATGAAGCTATAGTGGCCTGACCAGACTCTTCCTATAGCATACATGCATTGACGGAGACATGCATCAACACACACACACACAGCGGCGGCACACTTCAGCTGTCAGCTACATCTGCCTGAGCACACGGCCTGCCTCAGCCGGGGTATCAGCCGTAGCTATGGTTTATTTATATCTGCGGCTTGGCAAGGATTCACATACAGATTGAACTGGAGAATACATCCATGCAGATGCACTTACACACAGAGGCACACAAAGCTGTAGGGATACAGCTGGTCACACACTCAACTTGGAAACAAAATCGCCAGAATGCAAGTAAAAGATGCGCAAAGGCGGTATGAGTGTCAAAGATATCGTTCTTGATAACGCATCACACACCCATACGTACAAACACCGCCAGAATATCTGCCTTTAGGTGTGTAGCAGCAGCCCTGAGCTCAGGAGCTCAAGTGTGGGCTGACAGAAGTTGAGAGGATGGAGAGGAGGGGGCAGAGAAAAAGATTTAACCTGACAGTGCCGGGGTTTCTGTTTTCCACATCATAAATACCTAAACCTCACAAACACATGCCCCACATAACCCAGCTCTAAATAATGGAAGCAGAATTTAAACTAATGTTTGTGGAAAGTGGCCGAGAAAATCCACTTCTGTCTGGACCCCGACCCACAGTTATCTCTAATGGCTGAGATTGCAATAGAAGATTTTGACTCCCAAGCTAAAGAAATGGGAATATGTACGTTTTAGGCATTTCACTGATGATTTCATTCAGGTTTTTTTTTTTGTATTGCAGGAGCAAGAAGGAGCTTTTAGTCTCATAGTTCCAAGGACATCACTGGATCCTGAAAACCTGCTGGATCTGCTGTCATTTGCTGCACATGTGAACAGTTTAAGGCTAATTATTGCATAAAATGTTGAATTTACAGTCGTCCTCAAATGTATTCCTCCCATTAAAGAAGGAGAATAAACAGCTGTCACTGAAATAAGCTGAAATTGACAAAAGTAATAATAAATAAAAAATTAGTGAAAATCATGACGTTGCTTTTGAATTGTGGCTCAACAGAAGTATAAAATTAAAAAAAAAAAAAAAAAACACAACCAAACAAGCATGATGGGACCTGTAGACTAATATTTAGTTGAACAACCCTTTGAGCCAATCACTGCCATCAGGTGTTCCCTGTAACTCTCAGTCAGACTTCTGCACCTGTTGACAGGTATTCTGGACCACTGCTCATCAGCAAAGTGCTCTCATTCGTCTGGGACAGTTTTTGTTTTTTAATTATTCTTTTCAACCACAATTCAAAAGCAACATCTTATTTCACTAAATTCTAATTTAGTAAATTTTTATTTATTATTACTTTTTTCAGTTTCTAGTTATTTGAGTGACTGTTGTGAATTTTGCCTTTTCTTTAATGGAAGGATATGAATAAATTCGAGGACGACCGCAAATGACAATAACAGTGATTTGCTGAAAATTCTTTACTTCCAAACTGAGCACTTAAAACTAATTTTGATGATTCTGTTTTCAGCTGTTCCAGGCCTCCACGGGTTTCAATCTGGCAGCTTTCTTGACTCATATACTTGCATTGAACACATCAAACATATCAGCAGCTCCAGTATGAGGATGTTTTTTGTGGGTTTTTTGATCATCAAGTTGTAGAGTAATATGCAGTCTAATGTGGAAAATGTCTTATTCAGCCTTTAAAAAAATGTCTTTGCTTAGAAGCTGCTATGAAAAAAACAATAAAAATGCAGAATTTACAGACTCACACGTATCTGTAGGAACTGAGAGGACGACAGACTTTCAGAGTGAAGACCGTGAACATTCAAAGGCAAAGAAATGCAATGCAAACTTTCCAGACGCTGCCGTAATAAATTACAGTGGCCGTTGTGTTTGCACAGTTTGAATAGTCTGCTAGTTTTTCAGACTCCATGGGGAAAGAAATTAATGGTCGCCTGGAACTGTTGGAAAAGTACATTAAATCCTCGACAAACTTCTTTAAAAATTAGGCTTTACTTTAAGATCTTTTGGGAAATGTCTTCCTGACTTTCAAAGTTGCCCCTACGACTTTCCAACGGCGGCATCACTTAGAATATAGAACACTGAAATTACTAAACGTATACGACAAATTTATAATAAAGTAGAAAATGCAGTATGAAGAGTTAGACAGGCACATATGATCCAGAACTAATTCCGACTCAAGCTGTGATAACAACAGCTGCCGATATACAATATGTTATATAAATTGCCCGAAAAATGTGTCGTGCAAAAAAAGTTAAAGCTTTTAATTGTCAGAGCCTTTCAGTTCCCGACGTGTAGCATTTAGAGGCTTTCATGCTTTCCCTGTTCACGCTCCGACTGGCCACATCTGTGGCTGCATGTCTCGTGGCTGAGAGCTCATTGCTGGATTTCAGCACCATGGACAGATGTCTGCAAAGCTGAGCTCATCTGGCCGTGAAGATTTTCAGCACCTTGGACAGAGACACACTCACACTCAGCTGTGAACGCTGCGGTTTGCTGGGAAACTTTTCAGAACATCACACTTCATTTATTCAGTCTCTCTTCCAGCTTCTCCTCTTTTTTTTTCTTTTTCTTTTTTTTTTTTTTTTGTCTTAAGGGTCGTGGGCAGCTAAAGCCCACTCGCTAAAATGCAGAGAGACATTTCGGACAGGCCACCGGTCCATCACGGCGCTAACACACACATGCTGACATTCACAATCATGCCTGTGGGCAGTTAAGGGTCTAAAGTCCACCTGAGCTGGAGTGTGCCGGGGATGTGGGTGGAAAGCAGGGCAGCGGTGAGCGTAACGTGGTGACGGGAGGCCTGGAAATTAAATGTGCAACCGAACCACTGATTGGAAAGTCACTGCTGAAAGTGGTCCCACAGCAACTGGGTTTGTTGCACCTCACATAAACTACAACTTAAAAAAAAAAAACCCTGAGATGATTCTGTAACACCATGTACGCTATTGACACTTCATATTATCACTTTTATGCACGGTGCCGCCTCAGCAGACGGTTATTCAGGTGTTAGCTACGCCCCGATTATTCACAAGAATTACTCCGAACCAACTTCAGGAGCACTTACATGCACCAAGCTTTCCACTTGTATTTCTATCTATATTCTAAAGGTTTTTGGCTTTTTTTCCAGCTGTCAGCAGTATTTTCTTATTTAAAGAGTGATAAAAAAAATCTAAAAATCCACCCCTTTACAAACTTTTGACTCTAATGTGACAGAAACTTTGACTCTGTCCAATGTTGAGATATTTGTTTTGAAGGTTTATGCAAATGTGTGCATTTTTAAACAGTTAATACCATCCATCCATCCATTATCTATACACCACTTAATCCTCACTAGGGTCATGGGGGACTGGAGTCTATCCCAGCTGACTCAGGGTGAAGGCAGGAGACACCCTGTACAGGTCACCAGTCTATCACAGGGCTACACTTAGAGACAGACAACCAAGCACACTCACATTCACACCTACAGACAATTTAGAATCACCAATTAACCTCAACATGTTTTTGGACTGTGGGAGGAAGCCAGAGAACCCGGAGAGAACCCACGCTGCACGGGGAGAACATGCAAACTCCACGTAGAAGGATCCCGGTGCCCCCACCGGGATGCGAACTGGCGACTTTCTTGCTGCGAGGCAACAGTGCTACCAACTGCGCCACCTTGCAGTTAATACCTTATTTGCATACTTAAAACTGACAGCTGAGGAACTTTTATACTGATATCTGTTAGTTCTATTTTTTAACTGCAGTATTTTTTTATGCTTTAAACATTTTAAACCATTGATGTGTCTATTACTGTGAATATTCGTGTACCTTGCTCAAAATAATCAATAATTTACCAAAATCCAGTTGAGCATGTTTCAGGTCTTGTTGGAGCTGAGGGGAAATTAAAAGCCACTAACAAAAGCAGCTCCTTTAACTAATTTATGCATGACTTCGAGCCACTTCCCCGCCAGCAACAAAAGAAGATTACAAAGTGACGTATCTGAGAACCAGACAGCCGTCAGACTGGATCTGTCTGACCATGAAACATTCACTAGCTGTCTGGTAACCTCTTCAAAACCCTACAAGTCAGTGTTAAACATCCCTGGGAACATTTTGACTGAGACTTCGGCTCTCTGGTCGACCAAAATCTTCTTCTTCTTCCTTGAATGTAACGTATAACTCAAACAGAGCACAGTCTTGGGTTTTTTTGTACCTCCACGGAGCCATTTAGGAAATTAAATTGCATGAAACAGGAAAAGTCGCTTCCCTTCAAAGACTTTCAAAGAGAGAGAGCGACTGGTGTTACTATTCAGCAGTCCTCTCAGCTGTGATGCACATCAAATTACAGGAAAAGGCTTACACCTGTAGACAGTAAGCCCAAGTGAAAGAGCCTTGGGCGCTTTCTTTTCTATCTTTATTTTCCTCCCCAACAGTGTGGTGTTAAGAGCAGAGACTTGCTGACTGGCTTCAATTCACCTTGATCCTTGTTCAGCACCACGAAAAATAAAAAATAAAAACCCTCTCTATAATAAACTCCTGGGGCCTCCGGGTGTTTCAACACAATTCAATCTGCCGCTCATCTGCAGCATAACAAACACATCCGGCTCTGTCCCTTTTTCCATGTGGATTTGTTTGCTCAGAGCCCTTTGTATGTTGTGTTCTCCAGAAAAGAGGCGGTCCAAGTCTTGAATTTGAAGCAATCCTTGATGATTTCATGGAGAAAGAGAGAAATGTTTCAGTTCTCATTAATAATACAAGCTTTCTTTTCCACGCACAAGCATCTCGTTCTTACTCTGCTTGTTTATTATGGTAAGCTTTTGTTGTTTTGGTTCTGTTTGCTTCTATTAGCTTTGATTATTTGCTTTGCTGCTTCTTCTTCATGTAGTGGAGGACTGTTTCTTTTTTTCCCAGCCCATCAGGGTCTCTACAACATCGCTGACACCAATTCTAAATGTGGCTGCTTATTAAATGTCAAATTATTTTACAGATTAATCCTTAAATTACAATCCTTTTTATAAAAATCACACTCCAGTTTTATGTATTCTTTGTCATTCAATGCATTAACACTCAATCAGCACCTCTATATAAAACAATTTGATGCTTTTCCTCCAACATTTGCATTCGAAACAAAGAGTATTTAGAAGAAGTCACAAGAATCTGGAGTGATTGGTCATAATGTTTAGCACTGACTGCTTGTGTTCATTGACAAAAATGCACCTTCAAAAACTCATTTTTCCTTTAATATAACTCATTTAACTCATATCTTTGCCATTTATTTAATTTCTGTCCAACTGTCATTTCTTTTAAGCCAACCAATCGTATATTAGATGGGGTGGGACTCGTCACCCTGGTAACGCTGACAATAACAGAGAAGCTTCAACCTTGTCGTGATAGGGTCGTATTTTCACTCATACAATGATATTTTCCCAAACCTAACCCTGTAAATTTGGTAGGTAAAGCTCACCAAAGAGGAAGTTAAAATGAAAGCTTTGTCTAAAAATGTTATTAATTCCAGTCTCTGTGTTGAAAGTTAAGCCGTCACCAGGCTGAGCACACTCACATTCACACCTACGGACAATTTAGAATCACCAATTAACCTCAGCATGTTTTTGGACTGTGTGGGAGGAAGCCAGAGATCCCGGAGAGAACCCACGCTGCACGGGGAGAACATGCAAACTCCACACAGAAAGATTTCGAGTGTCCTCACCGGGACGTGAACCGGTGACCTTCTTGCTGCGAGGCAACAGTGCTAACCACCACCTTGCAGCCCCTGGTTCAAACTTCACATTATATAGACACATGTTGACAGAGTTTTGGTCTCTCTATTTAATTTCCACATTTATGATTTATGACCTGTTATTATCGCCACTTGTTTAAATTCTATCGAGGCCTAAAGTCGAGGATGTGGCCACTCTGAGTGACGGGTGGGTGCCATCGTAGGAGAGTCCGGGTTCCAGAGATGTTCGCTTCACGCTCAACCTCTTGGCTCATTTTTTGAATTATCTGGGAGCCAGGAGTAGTCAAGCACTGCCAAGACGGCAAGGGAACATTAATTACAAAGGTGCTTTTTCAGTTATTGTTGTGTCTAAACTGACAAACTCATACAATGAACCTGATGTCAGATTTATCAAGGCTTTGAATCAGAGTCTCCCACACACTGCATGATAACATGTGCCGACTGTCCTCGGTGGCCTGCCCTACGATCTCCAAAATTAATTCTCAAACCTAAATTATTATTGAATGCGCAGTGTGCTCAGGGCGTATGATGCATCTCGTTTCTCATGAGAGCAGCTAAGAAATCACAAAGATGGAGGAGAAGCGCCGGGAGACATTCTCCGAGTATCGATCGGCTGTGTCTCTGCCTTTTGAGGTGACTCAAATGTTGTGTGCAGAAATCGCACACGGAGTCATCAAAACGTATCTGCTTCATGAGAAATTACAACACTGCTGTCAGCAGCAGTTTCACATGTGAAGGATAATTATCACTGTTTTGGTGTCAGTTCGTTTAAAGCACAGGTGAAGGGAGCTGCTGGTTGTTGTTTCAGGTTAAAGCATGCGTTACAGAGGTACCACGGCGTTACAGCGGAGACAGACATCATCATGCGTTTAGATTTCACTTCACGTCCAACATTTAATCCAGGATTCATATGTAAAATAAAGCCTAAAGTGGCTAAACAGATTGCTGTTTTCAGGGATAATTACCGCTGCACTTTTCCTCACACTCACTGATAGACTATTTAATCAGTGACTGGCTCCAGGAGGAGCACGATGTGGTGGAATACCGCTTCCTAAACGGCGCCGCTTTGCTGGTTGCCAAAAACTGTGATGAAGCCTATTCCAGAAGATGGGCTACTGTGAATTTTACAAACAAAGGAAGCCTGATGGATGGCCAAACAAAGTGCAATCAAGAAAATGATTCTGCATGTATGAGAGCATGTGCACGCTCACACATATGCCACGTACCGGAGCGTGAAAACAAACATTCGAGGCAGAGCTTGAGTCTGGAGGCTGAAGATAAGCTCACAGAGTTAAACTTCAGCGGGAGGAGCAGCTTCTCTGGTTACTGGTTTAATGGAAACTAAGTAGAAAAAGAAGGCGTGTAGTTAAAGAGAGCGCGTAGGTTTTCTTTTTCTACTTGTTGTCTATAAAACACACATCTTAGACCAAGTGGGAGAATCTAAGAAGGTAAACGGGTTCTTCACATTATGCTGTAGAGTTTCAGAGTTTAAAGCT